>NW_027315945.1:12804612-12932112 GCF_026437365.1 Eucyclogobius newberryi
ATTTAATTTACACTGAAAGTAGAGCTGCAACTGACGATTATTTCATTTTATATTCCACAATTATTTCTATTGAACATTCTTTAAATCGGATGAAGACATAAGGCTCACAAAGCGTTGACATTTAAGTGGTCAATACTTTTCCAAAGCCGTTTACGTTCTTGTTTTGTTTGTTTTGTCCAGAGAAAGTTTTAGAAAAGTGGGTCTGAACCTGCTGAGCTGTAACACATTTGACATTTTCTCCTCAAAACTGAATAAAAAACACTTTTACACTTCTTTGCCTTTCGTTTTAGCCTTTGAAAACTTTGTGTTTAACGTGTGCCTCATTTCAAATCAGGTTTGTCGTGTAAAACTTCTGTATGAACGAGAAATAAAGTCTACGTTAAATTGAAAATAAAAGGGATCATAAAGGATTTATTTCTAATCGATAACTACTACAACTCTTATTGATGCTGCTAATCGATACAGAATTATAATGCTTATCTTATCTGTGCTTTTACAGCTAAAAATAATAAATAATACATTTACAATAATTAACTCCTGTCCGTCCACTCCTAATTAAATCATATTTTTAGGAGTAACGATTAGCAGCTTCATTTCAGTATCGACAAAATAAATGGCTAGTGGTGTGTTCTCTTGACGCTGATTCCTCGTGTGATCACAGAGAATCCTAAAGTCGGTGTTCTGTAAGTAGTTTGGTGAACTTCTTCAGGAAAAAGTCAGGTTAATAATGGCCCATAATAATACAGCCCCCATTAAGTTGCTTGATCATCACATTCTCTCATTTTCCTCTTTGTCATTTTGATACAGAAGGTTTCTGGAGCTCATTACAAGTTTTTGTTTTACACCCTGGGCAATTAGAGAGAGAAAAGTAGGCCATTTACTGCAGTTTAATATTCTGCCATTGTGTGTGATCACAGTGACAACAAAGAAGGTTAAAAAAAGCATACTCATTTACATTGAACATTTTGCAGTCAGCACTTTAGACAGTAGAAGCAATACAATGTTGCACTGGGTCTTATCTTATTATTATTATACCAGCAGGAATCCCAA
Organism: Eucyclogobius newberryi; assembly: GCF_026437365.1. Taxonomy (NCBI): domain Eukaryota; kingdom Metazoa; phylum Chordata; class Actinopteri; order Gobiiformes; family Gobiidae; genus Eucyclogobius; species Eucyclogobius newberryi. The sequence goes on from NW_027315945.1 coordinate 12,805,663, forward strand.
CCCTTCTGCTGTAGGCCTGTCGTGGGTAATACCTGGTCTTTTAACCATCACAAAATAATAGAATAATATCGATGACGTTGATGTTTCATTCACACGTTTGAGTAATCCTGCATGTTTTGTCTTTCTGCTCAAAACATTCTCTTCCAACTGCTGATTTCATGAGACGCTGCCTTGCTTCTCCACGTTGTCTAACTCCATACGCCTCCAAACGCCTTCACTGGACTTAATGCAAGTATATAAACCTGAATAATGCATAATATGGGACATTTAAATCCGCTGTACCTTTCGCCTCGTTATTAGCGATGCAAACGTATCCTCACTTTATTAAGCATGTTGAGCATCCTAGTTATTGTCCGCAATGACTTCATAAGCGTGTATCGCAACCTTCAGGGGCTAGAGTGGAGTTTTGCCGTCACCAAGCTACTGCTAACAACAATTAGCATGGCAACAGTGCACCATCCTTACTTGCTGGTTTGCAGTGGTCTCATAGATATCTCAAGAGATACTTTAAGAATGTGTCTGTACTGGGGGAAAAAACTCTCTTACTTTGTTACATTGGGCGCTGTCTCTTTAACTTAGTTATGGTGTGTTTAGCCAGTTTACATTAACAACCTTTATAGTTTTGTGCCACTACCAAGATCCTTTTCATCTGTGTGATTCTATACTTTTAATGATCAAATTACAGTACAACTCTGTATAGGTGGTGTTCATTCATTTGCAGCTGTCTCATAAAGGTAGTATATAGAAATGATTTACAAAGCACTGTAGGCTTTGCTAATTATGCTCATTTGAAATAACTCTGGGAATCAGCAACAGTATTTGGTGGTGATATTATCAGCACATTGAGCGTGATGTACGTAAATCTATGTAAAGGTCAATTGGAAGATGTGTGGGCTGCCATGAGAGCTGTTATTTACATTCAGCAACTATAAATTGCTGAGCAGGAGGGGCGCTCTGGGATTAAAAGTGAAAGACTCTTGTCAATGAGCCGTAGATAATAGTGGTCAAACTGGACTGAGCATGTTTGCGGTCACAAAGGAAAGTCAAACGTACTAAGTGGAGTGATGCAGGACCAGTTTAAATGTTACATTTTGATGTTTTGTCCTTGGGCAAGGCACGTCTAACTTACTTCTCAAAGAGGTGTTAATTTTGATTGTGATCCTTGAGGTACAGTATCAGGTAAGGGAGAACAGTTATGCCAGCTGCTATTGCCCAAGTACAGTTGCTAACCACCACGTTGTTTGATGGTGGAGAGAAGGTAAGTCTGTGTAATCCCTCGGTTCACAACAGAAGAAGGGTTAGAATGAATACCTTTTGCCACTCGTCCATGTATCTTCTTCAGTTCAGGGGTTGAGCCAGTCACTTAGAACAGAAGAAGCTACTTAAGATCGAAACATATTCTCTCTGAAAACGTTTGTGCAGTTGACCGAATTAAACCCTCATTTGCTTTGACAATGAATATTGCACCAAAACGCAATATAATGAGTTTTTTAAAATCGCCATTTCAACCTTTATAAGCAAAAGTTTGATCTACGCCAATGGATTGCAACAACATTTTAAATTCAGAAAAGATACATTACACTAAAATCAGCAGGCTTTAATTATGTAGAGAGAAAGTGTATTAGAGAAACTAAAATCAGCGCTTATATCAAGTGACGTTGTAAGGCCGCAAGCCACGGGAATGCCTCCCGTAAATGTGAGTAGCTTAACTGAAATAAGCAGTTCAAGAGTTGCAGAGTCACATCAGGCACTCGTAACAGGGCTGGATTCTCCAGCCAAAGCTGTGAGTGCAGTGAATTATTTGTAATGTCTCACTCCCACTTTTATAATAGAGCATTAACTAAGAGTCAGTGTTGTTGACGTGTTTCCATCTTATTCTGGGGCACAGCTTCAACCAGAATGTAAAAGACAAATGAGGTCATTACTGTGCAGTCCATGCATTATTATTAGCTAAAGCGGGGAAGGTGCTGAATCTTAAAATTCACCACTAAAGGTGTCTAGAGGCAGAAATTTTCTCTTCTTGGATTATTACTTGGGCTGATTGTGTTTTCCATTGTGGCCATTGCAGCTCTCTAAGAGCAATTAAGTGGTGGATTTTTGTTTACACCAACATTATAAAGACAACAATGCATTATATTTTATCTCAGATAAACAAAATTTGCTATTATTTTTTCCAAAAGTGACAACCGTATGAATTACCGGTACATACAGTCACAAATTAAGGGTCAATAGTACAACGTTTGTGGGCCTTGATAGAATAATGGCAAATATAAATTATTTGGCCTAACAACAAGTAAAATATTGGATTAGTATAGCTAAATAAATAACAAAATCACTATTGTGGCCAACAGGTAACAAGAATCCCATAATGTCTCTGATAGTGAAACAGTACAGTGACAGAGGAAACCCAAATGCACAGCACAGACGGTGATATTAATCTTTTATCAGCGTCCTATAAACAGTGCTGTTCCCTCTGATCTGGATGGAAGAGCTGAACTGAAGAGCCCAATTGAAGAGAGTCTGTGGCAGTTGGAGGAGAGCCAGGCTGAGTTATTCTTTTCTTCTTTTGTCACCACTCTGGGAACAACCAAATGAGAAGAAGTCAACTCAGGACTCCCCTTTCTGTCCTTGGAATCTTAGAGGCAGTTTGTTTTTCTTAGGGTGGCAACAAAGTTTCACTGGAGCAGATTAATTGGCGTTTTTGTGCGAACTTCTTGTATTCCTCCCAAACAGTCTCTAAATCTAATAATAAATCACCTCCACTGTGTTTGAGAGCACTCTAGAGAAATAAGTTAAAGTGCTGAGATAGATAGTTTTGGCTTTCAAGTTTTCTGTTGAAAAAATATGTCAATGTAATTATTCCACACAGCTATATTGTTTCAACTATTTTTGCGTGTCGTTGTTTTTGAGTGCCAATTCTATTATAATATGATCATTTTTAAAGTGGAATATGTAACTTTTGATGTGGAGAGTTCGCCACCTGATTGTTTCCATGGCGATGTTATTGCTTTGCCTGGGATATTTCACAGTATGCCATAATCTTTATCTATATCCATAGCAAGCAGATGACGCTAACCAAGCTAAGTTACAGGTCAGATCTGTGGAGAGGCAACCACATGCACAGCATGTAATAGAATAAATGCATGATAATTAAGTTTAAAGCAATACTGAGAATATCTCCATGGAGACAAGCATGAATGATATTGCAATACCATCCATGTTTAGTTTGCTCTTAGAATAAGCATATTAGCAAACCAGCAAAGAATACATGTCTCCTGGTTTCGTAACAGAAAATTACTTTAGAAATAGATCAGACTCATGAGTAAAGTATTGCGATGTTATATTATTATTAATATTGCGTCGATGTTGAGCTAAATGCCAGTTTGAGTATTTGACATGTGTCTGAGAAGTGACTCTGTCCTCGCAAAACAAGTCTCTGCCCTTGAATTGCTATTAGCTTGCTCTGTAGCCTTATCCTCCTCTACTGGCTCTGAGTGAGAAGCCAACACGTCTCAGAGTCTAAATAGTAGATTAAAGGGAAGCTCATCCCTGTGTGAACGACGTCATTAGTGCTGTGTCTGCATTATGTGGGTCACTAGCCCCAGCACACTCCAAATTACACGGACCACCAAAATATAGTAATCTTACAAATGCTGAGACAGGCCTGCATGAAAGGGGAGCTTCACTTTAGATGTCTCGAGTGCCTCCCCTTCCTTACTAGACTATTTTCTTTTACAATACTTGTTCTATGGTTGTTAAAGGTATTGGCTACATGCAGCTATTTTCAATGCCACCTGAGCTTGTGCTTTCTTACTCTAGTCTTGGCTTTCTGTTTTGTTTTTTTCCCCCTCTGTTCTAATAGTATGATTATATAATCTGTTCGCTTTTCATTTCATTCCATCCCCCAAGCTTTGCCCTAGTTTTGTTTAACTTCTCCCACCTCATCCCGAGAGGTGCAATTAAAGAGCATAAGGTCAGTGCGTTTGCTCACAGAGATGTCCTGGAATGCACAATGAGCCTGAGTAGCACAGCCTCTGCCACCTTACCTTCTCCTTCTTGGCCAACAAGGGGACCATTTAAGACCAGCAGCATTTATTAAAGAATCCCCCTGGAATCTGAAATAATGTAACCATTCAACAGTTGCTCTTACATGATGGAGGACAGTGGTCTTGGCAGGGCAACGTTTGAAAACTTGATTTAGCCTGGATCAATGGCCCAACGTATTTATTATTTAGAGGTGTGGTTGCAGGTGGATTTTAAGTGCCAGATGAATGTTTTATGGAGCAGTTTGATGGGCCTTGAGGTCCTTGAGTCCACATGGAATGCTCAGGGATTTTCAGTGATTGTCACGGTCATACATCATTATAATTACAATCTGGTATGGTAAACAGAGCGGCTTCTGAACAGATTGCTGAGAGGACACCTTCGCCAGCAGTGCCGTGTGCTTTTTGTGCCATTATATAGTCTAATATTGGATACTTTTCCCAAGACCTTTGTAGCATTAGTCTAATAATTAAGGGTTTCTGAATGGAATTTGTAATTGTAGCTGACAGTTGAAAGTTTCTTTATCCATTATATTAACTTTAAACTCAAAATGATCTTTATATATATATATATATATATATATATATATATATATATATATATATATATATATATAAAGATCATTTTGATTTATTCATTTATAAATGACCAAACATGAGAAGCAGGTTTTATCCTTGAGCCTGTGTCTTTGTGATGGTAAAATGCTCCAGCAGTATAAAGTTTGCCTTTTCACTCATTTGATTCCTTTCCTCTTTCCTTTCTCTTTATTGTTTTCCTTTTCCCCCTCTTCTCTGATTGTGTCTCACCAGAAAGCCGACTACAAATAGTGCTCCTGCTCCACTGCGCTGATATTATTTCAACCTTTCAATCCTTACAATCAGCGTTTCCATCACAACAGTACATAAATAACACACTTTATGACTTAATGTGAGTGAAATTACTGCTACTGTTTATTAAAGAGCTGCCCAGCACAAACCTGCACAGTGTGGTCTCTGAAAAGTTGAAGCACCCCTGTGATACAAACACATGCACAAAGCACAGTTTAATACACATTTCCTTGACTCACCATTAGCAATCCATGTCCAGCAGCAGTGGCTTCGTCTGCGGAGCAGGAGCTCCGTGCTCTCAGCTGTTTTGTTTCTTTTGAGGTAAACGCTGCAATGTGATGTACAATTGAAGTGAGTGAAGGCACTGTGGCCCTAAAAACTTAAATGTTCATACTTCTATAAACTTTGGTTCATGCAGATAATTGTATATATACTTTCCTTACAAACTCATGGTACAGAGATTGGCTGCGTTTAGAAACCTTTGGGGCAATCTGCGCAGTGGATTGTGGAACGCCTCATTTGCTCCTCAGCGCTGGTTAGGAAGCTCCTGAGGTCCTTAAGCTATGCTTAAGGAATTATGAAAGGAATGAGTGGTTCTCAGTGGAGAACCTTCTGTCTCCTTGTGTTTTCTCCAGGTCCAGAGCCCACTTTGAGCTCTAGACTCACACTGGACTGTGTGCAGAAAACCTAAAACCTTAAACTTTTGCCAGGACAACTAGCCTCATGTTTAATGTTGCTTGTATAAAAGGTTTAGTTCATCAGCTGTTTGTGCTAGTAATTATGTGAATGACTGGTAGCTTGACCAAAATTATGGTCAGGCACATTCAGCTGTATTTACATCATTGTGCATGCACATGGTGCAGCGCTAAGCACCCCTCCCTTAGCATTTGCCTATAATCATAGGCAGGGTCTTTTTGCTTATAGAGCTGACATGTTCTAGGAGTCTTTCTTATTTTGAAACAGTCTCATGTCAACCATATTTTAGCTAACCTTACTCATGCCAGATTGATCTGTGTCTCACTCTGAATAGAGTTTTTCACAAACTCTCGCCGAAAGCCGTTGATATGTTAAAATATACTTCACACTGACTGGTCTAAGCGTCACAACAGAAGAAAAATCTAAATTTTGTTAAATTCCGTGTTCAGAAAAGCACAGTCCTCTTTCTCATCCACAAATTTGCAATGTACCATTGTATGCACATTTTTGAAAAACGAAATAGTCCATACTTCTCCTTAAAGAGTACGGCCGTTGTGCTTTAAACTGGGAAAACACAGATAGTTAGGGGAGGGTTCAATATTCTGTTTTTTAAAGTTTTTAAATAATAATAATAATTGTAAAATAAATATGACATGCTCTGAATTCTTTATTCTTTTGTTGACTACTTTAACAAGGCCTGTCACATTAAACTGTACCCCAGAGTAAAGTCCTGTCAGCGGCCACGCACCTCCCACTCCTGCACCGTCCAATCTGTTTCTGCCTCCCATGGGCTCCATCACAGTCACAGGAGGAATCATCTGTCTCCATAGCGACCACAAGCTGGTGACAAATCAGCCTTTGGGTCCCTCTTCTCCAGAGAATCTCTTTCAAATCTTCCCCATCGATATCACCTGCTGATGGCAAAGTGGCAAGGACTCTCACCTCATCGCAAGAACTTTCCGGATTTGACTCCCAGGCCCCCCGGACCTTTCTGTGCAGACTTTCTTCCTGTATCTTGGTGATTTTCTTCTGCGCACTCCAGTTTATCCCATCAAACCAAAACATACAATGAGTAATTTCTCTATAGTCCTGTCCAAGCTTAGCTCAAGATCCGGAGATGAGTCCCCTGTGGCGTCGACTGCTCCTGACAGGCTGCCCCTGCAGAGGACAAACTTCCCTACGGCGGCAATTGTGTACCTCAACTAAACTGAATCTATTGCCAAAATAGTGCTAACGGAGAAAGCTGGCTGGATGCATCATCTATCAGAAAGGCAGAAGCAGCAGCTTTTGAACTAAAGAGGTGCAGAGGAAAGATGACTGGGAAGGAGGAGGAAAGTAGCATAACCAACCTGAATTGTGGAAATCGATAAATGCTCTTTTGTGGACATTTTCAGCAATAATAACCTCCCCGGAGACAAGCAGGTGGCAGATTCCCCATCAGAAAAAGTGCACCTTTAAGTGCGCCTTAAAATGAATCATCTAGTTTTTGAGTCCCTGGAAATATTATAAAATTCTAATTCAATCACAATACATACGTTTAAAAAATGAAAATTTAAAAAAATGGTTGTGCTTTTTTTCTTTTCCTGAAGAGCACAGGCAGAACTGTAACACATTCTTGTTTACATTCAGTTTTCTAGAGGTCCCTAGGGTAAACGGGTAAACTTACTTTTCATACAGAGTTGTTGTAGTTTTATTGCACTAACGTCACCCTCTCCATTTATTTGGGCATACAGCTGGGCTAGGAGAGTGGATGGCTATTATGTGACCTGTTGGGAATGAAGCCGTGCCCTCATAGGATCACTTTACCAATGGAAACAAGTGAGTCAGGTTTCTGTGGTGAAAAGTGCAGCTCTCTGTGCTGCTCGGTGGTGGAGTGGTTAAGGCACAGGACACGTAAGCCAGACTCCAAGTACAGCCGGCCACAAAATTCCAGAGTTCGATTTCTGACTTTGCCATTTTACTGCAGTTCCTCCATGCTCTCTCATCCCCCATTTCACACTGTACTTTCCTGCCATTAAAGCCTATGGACCACAAAATCCTTAAAAAAAAGTATTGTATCATTGCATAAAATATGGAGCTAGAAAGGGCAGTAAACTTTACAGTCAATCCAAGTTGGTGCCACAGTAGCGCAGCGGTTAGTTAGCGCTCTAGCTTCACAGCAGATGATCCGGGGCTCGGGGGGCCTTTCTGTGTGGAGTTTGTGTGTTCTCCCTGTGTCTGCGTAGGTTTCCTCTGGGTGCGCTGGTTTCCCCTACCTCTAAAAACCTGTACAATAGGTTCCTCCCCTCAGTGGGACTTAATAATATCAGCCTGCCCAGGGACTATAGGTGGAAATTAGCACTTAAGCTACAAGTACAGTAGATCTCTCCTGGTTGATGTATATTTATATTGTGTACTGTCCCTGTCTCAATAAATATCCTAACCTAACTTAACTTTACTAAGTTGCTTTTTCAGACTGTCAGTAAACTACATTTTACATTTCATCCAATCAAGTTAGCCCTAACGAGTATGCAGTTAGTGTGACTTTTTATGTTATTTTTACACTCTAATAATTTCAAGTCTCAGTAAGTAATAATAATTGTACATTTTTGTTTTCCTGCTGCTCTAAGACTACAGTACTAGGGTCCTGGTGTAGCACAGAGCAGTGTGGAAAGTGTAAGGTGCAGCAGATGAGAGGCTCGACAGGAGCTTCAGATCTTGTACTCTGTGCTGGAGCAGCTGGCTGTCACAGCAGGTTTGGTCCCAGTGCAGGAGGGTCCTGGCTGCACTGCTCTGTATCTTAGCCCTGTCTCTGTCTCAGATCACAGCAATGCAAACCGGGTTAGTGCTTAACCTGCACTTAAACATAGCAGGCTTATATGACATGGTTCTACACATCGTCAGGGCTTTTCATTACGTGCTGTTGTACGAGTGCAGCTGTGGGCCTTAGATACAGCTAAATAAAGCTCTTACATCTATTTTATACACTATGGATCATGTCAACTTGAGTCAGATTATGATGAGCAGAACACTTTCAGGACAATCACAGTTATGGGAAGCAGGTCATGTGCCTCTTCTGTTCATATTTCAAGACAAATGTATCTTGTTTTTTTTACATTAGATAAAAAGTGTCAACATCTTTTCACTCTCCTCTGATATAAGGTTTTACTCCACGTTTCCCCCCATTCATGGCTCATCACAAGTGCTCTGAGCGAGAGAGAAAGGCTTTCCAAAGCTGTTTGCTACGTAACGCCATGCCCCCTCAGCCAAAATGTTATTATAATTGTTTTATATCAAAAACAGCTTAAATGTCATTCCATTGAATGGTTTAGAAATAAAAATCATGAATCAATAATTGCACATGTTCATATGCATATCTTCCTTCGAAAAATGCAAACATTTTCCGCGGCACCCCTGAACCCCTTGAGAAAGCCTGCTCAATATATTGAAGAACCCATTTTTGTTCTACTGATGTTATTGGGCATGAATTTATTTATTTGCCCAATGGTCATTCAGTAAAAGTGATGCATCTGACGCACATCTGCTATATTCCAATTTCATTTATTTTGAATCCTCTAATAATTGAGGTCATATGACAGTGTTTATCAATGTAAGACCAGAAGATGCCAAATACAGTAGAATTAAGAAGAAGGATTATCATAGATTATACTTCAATCACAGAAGGTCAAAGGTCAGATTCAATGTCTACCGCCCCATATCCCTTTATCTTGTCGGTTCGAAGGGTTGGGTGTCTCTGGAGTAATCAGAAGGCTCTTTATGTCATCCGTAGAGCTTCATCACTTCGCAGTGATGGAGCATGGAGTAAGATGAGGATGATGTCCCGGGCACCTCACACAGAGTTTGTGTCTGGCAATCAGGCTTTTAATCAGAAAAGCTTCCTGCCAGGAGCTTAAGCTGCGTGCTGGTATTAAAAGGCAGATACACAGACTTATTCTTGCTGCTATTTATACACAGTCAAACCTAGTACACCAGAAATTGCGTCACAATATTTGCCAAACTATTTCACACTTTGAACAATTACGAAGTCACTCTTGACCGCTGCTCTTTAAAACATAACGCATAGCCCAAAACATTTTAATATATTTTTAGGCTATGAAGTCTGTATTCCTATAATCTTAAAGGCTTTCTTAGTTTATTGAAGTGGTTTAGTGGGCTACAAGCTTTTTACTTTTCCATTTATTCAATTTAACATTTGTTTATATTATTTTCATCTTTATCCACCAGTTGTTGTCTTTCTGATAATCTTCTCGAGGCCTAACTCTCAATCCACTTCATGCTACATTCACTCCCCTTCATTCTGCATTATAAACTCTGCTCAGTCAGAAGTAAACTCCGTGCACACACGCACACACTGCGTTGCCATAGGGAAAAGGGGCGGGGCTGATAAAAATCTCTCCTCATGTTGACAAAATAGCTGATAAAATCGTGCAGACACAATTTGCCTGCCTTAAAGCGAACAATTCGTGTCTGGTGCAAATTTAGTATTGAAATGGGTGTGCCTGATGGGCCCTGTGCGTGCGGCCCTGCTCTGTGAGGCAACAGGCACAAGAGTGAGCGATGCGCAGTGATAAATACTGGGATCAGCTTTTCTCACTTGCATCGTGTATGAGATCCGAGAGGTTGTATATTGGAAGGTCTACATACCCGATAGTGGCGCTGTCTGTTTGTGTTGACTTTTCTTGCACTGGCTGCCAAATAGCTGCAAATACACGGCCTGCTGGGATTCTTGGCTCTTCTCATCAAAGTAGTTGTGAATGAGAGGGAAGGAGTTTTTTAAAAAAAAAGATAATGTTCAAAAATAGTTGGCTGTAAAAACAATATTGTGGGCATTACTTGTTCAGTTAAAGGTTGAATGGATGATTTTTTTGGCCCAAATCTGAGTCTTATTTCCTCGTGGCGTGGACGGCCGATTAGTCCTGCCACGTATCAATCATTAAACGCACCTACCGCTCACCTGCAGCCGCGTGTGGCTCGTCCCCCGAGAGCAGCACGGTTCCGCGTGTCTAAGCGCATGGATCTATCATAGTTCCCTCAGTGTACGGGACAAAATTAAGACAGAGAAAGACTGTTTGAGCTGACTCAGAAGAGACTGAAATCCACGGGAGACGAGAGATGCGATGCGATCCAATGTGTGTTGTATCAGTCCGCACGGGGGAGTGCGCATGCACACTTCCGCCTGAGTTCTCAAATCGCGGATAAATCGTCCATTGCGCCTTTAAGGCTCTAGACCGGGATCAGATAAGCCTTTATTTGTCCCACTATGGATAAATTCCAGTGTTGCAACACAAAGTAGGTTCAGAAGTAAATAATAAAAAACAGACAACTTTTTAAAACGTATTAAAAAAACAGTCTGACAGCAGCAGAAGGAAAGACCTGTGAAACGTCTCCCTTACACAGCGAGGGTGGATCAGTCTCTCACTGAAGCTGCTCTCCAGAGCGGACAGAGTGTCCTGCAGAGGGTGAGACTCCTGTACCTCCTTGTGGATTGCAGGCCAAATTTCGAACCAAAGTTAAATCAAGAAATAAAAATGTAAAGACGTTTTAAATTAAAAGACAATGCAGAATTTTATTTATTTATTTAATGTTTTTTAATGCAACACGATGCATGAATATGGACAGTGAAGCCTTTTCTGATGCGAAATGTAGACAACAAAGACCTGTTGCTTACTTTATGGGTTTCATGTCTAAAAGTTTTTAAGTTGTTTTTTGTGTCCAACACACACACACACACGCACACACACACACTGCGTCACCATAGATATTTGCACCAAGGGGAAAAGGGGCGGGGCTGAGTGAGGACGCTGTTTCTTTCAAAGAGACGAGACTCAAACTGTGATCACAAGATTACCGTTCACTCACAGAGCACATGCTGCGGCTCTTGTAACGTAGTAATGCCTCATTAAAGATGCTTGATTTTTTTGTTGGACTCTTTCTGAAAGTAGTTGCAAGAGAGAGGTGTGAAAAGACACTAAAGTTGTCCGCTTCGTGCACACAGCTGGACACAGTGCAGGTGCCCTCAATTTTATGATTTAGCCATCACCAATCTGATACCACAGTGTTTTCTCTGAGGGATGGTCCATATTTCAGAGCTGCAGCTTCTAAGATGTCGTGGGTAATGCCTTTGGCCCAGAGCGGCCGATTGTGGAGTCTGAAAACCTTTAAAAAAGTAGTTATTAACTATTCAAAACAACCCTAATTTCAGTGGAAGAGTAATAGCATTAGATAACACCAACACTCCAGTTTTCTCAGCATAATTTTGAGCTGTCCAGATGCGTTCTCCTTCCCTCACTGATACCTGTTTGCTACATCATGTATATACAGTAGGAACACACTGTTTTGTCTGTTACATATTCATCACTCAGCATGTTTCACTGCCATGCATTTGTAATACACAGCCTCTTCTGAACATTTGAATAACCGCTCTCCATCATTCTGTTTATCTCACATTCAGGCATCGCACAGTGCACCCAGAGATCCGGCCTTCATTTGTGAAAGTAGTGCCAATATGTTTAAACTATTAGATACTGTGAATCTTCAACCCATGGAATTATACATCTCTGCTGTTTTTCATGACATGTTTCAAAATACATAAGCAAAACCGCATAAAACAAATGACTTCACGTCGGTTTTTGAGTCACACCAAACTCAACAGTGCTCGCATCATTTGAGGAGGTGTGCACGGCTTGTGAATGCTCTTGACAGCCTCTGACACTCTCAAACACAAACATGCTGGAAAAATATAAAAAGGAATAGGTGAAGCTTTCCAAAAAAAAAATAGATGCTGAGTAGAGTGGACGTGATTTGGACTTGGACTCACATTGCTGCAGGAGAGCTTCACAGAAGGTTTGCTCTGTGGTGCATCTGTGGTGAACGCTGATTTAGATTTTCAGACCCGTGCGCTTTATGATTGATAAAGAAGTAAAGCATTCGTGTTTTTGGCAATTAAAACCATGCATAGATTTAAGGAAAAATTATAAATGAACCGTATAGAATCAAATCTAAGCTCGGTCAAAGGCATAAATGAGCCTTGGCGCCTTCCCTTGTCCTGGTTTCATTTCTCTTTTTGATGCCTGCATTTTCTCAACAGGTTATTACAGCTCTCGTAATTGGTTAGGCTCAGCATTAGTCTGTGTGCAACTAGTGGGAAAGCTCCAAAGCTCTGTTCAGATGCGATAAGGCCTAGACGGAGTGGGTCATGCGTGTTTTTTATCTTCTGTAGATTCTGAGATTAAGCTGGAGAGGTGGATTTCTATCAGACGTACACGAACAATCTATTCCCCTCTAGCAATGTCTTATTATTATATTCACTATGAAAGGGCTGCTTTAGGAATTCAATTGAAACATCTTATAATCCTTAAAAATCCTAATCATTGTCTTTCTAGCCCTGTTTCTTGTCGCAAGCAAAAGTAGAAATCTTTACTAACCCTTTAGACTTACAGTTATAGATTTATATACAGTTATATACAGAATATAACAGGAGTATTAAATGCAAAGGGAATGGACTGTAAAATGAAAAGTGCAGACAAAATCTCTTTATACATTTGTTTAGAAGATTATGTGTATGTCAGAAAGCCTCTCTTTTTTTTCTAACATAGACAATATATTGTGTGAAGATCTTCAAATTGTCCATAGCGTCGAAACAACAATGACAACATTATTAGTTTTAAAATAGAAATCCTGCATCAACACAACATCATTTTGTACAGGCCTCACTTTTTTTTTCCTTTCTGGTGGAATAGTCTTGTTTCGTGCCTAATCAGAGCCGGTAGCTGTAGCTGTCATCTGAAGTGGCAGGGTGCAGTAGTTACCGCAGTATGGTGGTGTGGTGATCAATGTGAGGGGTGAGGAGGAGGTGAGAGCGTCAATAACGTCCAGCACTGTGTGTGTAATCTTATCTGGAACATCACACAGGGTTTGTACATGACACGACTCCCTCAACCCGACTGAAGGCCAGAGGATTGCACAGCTTCAGTGATTTTCTGTTTGTTAGGTAAAAATGCACTTTGATGATATTTATTCATTTGGTTTATCATATTGTAATGTTTCTGATCTAAAGGTACGCTCACAATAGTCCAACAGAATCTTCCTGGTGGAGTCGCAGATTTGCCTGCCTGCCTTAAAGCGAACAAATCGTGTCTGATTGTGCCTGATGGGCCCCGTGCGTGCGGCCCTGCTCTGTGAGGGTACTGGGATCAGCTTTTCTCACTTGCATCGTGTACGAGATCCGAGAGGTTGTATATTGGAAGGTCTACATACCCGATAGTGGCGCTGTCTGTTTGTGTTGACTTTTCTTGCACTGGCTGCCAAATAGCTGCAAATACACGGCCTGCTGGGACTCTTGGCTCTTCTCATCAAAGTAGTTGTGAATGAGAGGGAAGGAGTTTTTTTAATGTTCAAAAATAGTTTGCTGTAAATACAATATTGCGGGCATTATTTGTTCAGTTAAGGCTCTAGACCGGGATGTGAAACTCATTGTGGATTGCAGGCCAACAAATGTCAACACTTGGAGGTCGTGAGCCGAAGATAAATCAAGAAATAAAAATGTAAAGATTTTTTAAATAAAAAGACAATGGAGTATTTTATTTATTTATTTAATGTTTTTTTAATGCAACACGATGCATGAATATGGACAAAGAAGTCTTTTCTGATATGAAATGTTGACTCTGAAAACAAAGACCTGCAGCTTCTACAAGTAAAAAAAAAGATATAACCTATAGGCTTTTCATCTAGTAAATGTTTGTATTCACACAGGGTTTAAGTCAGTTTGTGTGGACACAGGACTCGGGCTGGTCCTGCTGTCCTCAGTGAAACAAGCAGCTTCACTCATGTCATGTAAATGCTCCATTACACTGCGGTGAGACTTGACTCGTGTAAAACGTCTTTACCTGTAGCTCCTGATCGTTCCAGGTTTTCCACAGGTTGTGATGTTTCCCACATAAATATAATATGTTTTCTTTTCGGTTGTTTAGCTGCACATTAGAGTCTCGTTATTGTCAAAATTCTAGGTAAATCTTAGGCCCAATTAAAAGAGAAACAGTCAGTCGTGTGTCACTGGAAATGTATTTCCATTTGTTACAGTGCTGTCGGGCCCAGTAGGATTTTCTCATTACCGAGGCCTGTCCCCTAAGGGTTCAGCGGTTCAGCTAATCCTTACAGAATGGTTTAAGGGGCGTGGGATATCAATACATCCAACCACAGCTCCACTAGAACCTCCTGCTTTCAAATAATTGACATTTCTGACAAATCCACATGTGGCTTCTGAGGGATGCTACCGCTAAGCGTAGGTATCCCTGGCTCTTTGTGATTGATGGCTGTGACATTTCTCCGTGGTTCTCTGGATACTTATAATTGTTCTCCTGCACACACTCACCTTCTCCTCCTCTGCCAGTCTTCATCAAAAGTCTTCTCACCTACAGAGCTATCTCCTCAGCTCACTTTATCTACAGTGGTTTCATGCGCCGCAAATAGAAAGCAGCTACATATCGGCCCCATCAGCAGCGCTCACCGGCTCGCTAACCACGTCTTCACTGCGCCACATAGCATTAGCACTAACAAGATCATCGACCTGCTGATTTATAATTGCATACTGCTATTCACTGGTTATAGACGAGAATTATTAAGATTAACCCAAGTGCCTACATCAATTACATCAACCCACTTAACTTCAAGGAGGTGACATATGAAATTCCGTTAGTTTCGAGGGCATTAAAAGGCTCAAAATGGGGTTGATGGCGTAATTGCTATCGAGATCAGGTGCATGTGAATTGTGTATTTTGTATGCAGTGCAACAATTTGATTATTTCCCCCCCAGGGAAATGAAAAAAGAAAAAGATTGCTGCTCAACATATGCGCACGACTAGAGCTGAGCAGCTAGCATGAGACAAGATCAGAGCTCCCACATGAAGCAGCCAGAATGAATGATTGATCATGTGGACTGTGGTGGGCTAATGCTGCCTCCCTGACCGGCACTGACTGGGCTGTCGCAGGCTGATGAATGAACATCCACGGGCCAACGTCTCACTAATGGTTTCGGAGGTAGCGTCCTGCTGCGGTGCTGGTACTCACGCACTTACCCACCACCTAACACAGACGTCCCAGAGAGATGATTTTCTCTACTTTATTACAAGGACGAATTATGTTTGTATATTATAGTTTATTTATGTAATGAGACAGGGACCGTGCACAATATAAACATACATCAACCTTAACAGGAGAGATGAATTGTACCATGTTATTGACCTTTTTATTAACCATGAAAGGAAAGTGATTCATTTTATTTTGTCACAATAAAGATCTTAATAAACTCCACCCCTTATGAAAGAATGTGTTTTACCATAAAGTCCTATAGTGGGCTCTCTTTCTTTCTAAATTCTATGAGATCTTTTTTTTTTTTTTTTACAAACATACATAATGTTTAAAAACTGCCTCAGTTGCCTCTCAGAGCACAAGACCGGGTTTCAATAGTAATGCTGCATTATTGATAAGACTAAATTCTATTCCAATAAGTGTTTTACCAAGCCTTTCAGATTCCCGTATACGTCTGTTGAGCCGACTGATCAGGAGCATTCACTGCTCATATGAAAGCATAAACTGCCGAGTGGACATTTTCTATATTTGTACGTACAGTGAAACACACATTTTGCTCTAGTCTTCACTGGACTTTTTCATTCAGAGCATAGGAGAGCAGAAATAAATAGGTTCTTAAAGTGTGGAAGCTGAATGAGTAAACCATGATGGATTGATCTGCTCTATCTATCTTAACAGTCAATCAATCATTTTCGTTTTGCTGCTGTTTTCAATATGAATTTTCCACACTCAGTTGCTTACCCTGCAGCTTCAAAGATCTACCTCTGGGCTTGAGTGCCAGAAGGGCATTAGCTATCTGATTACACCTTCCTCCTCTCAGTTGTCACTATTTGTCATTGGATGGAGATAAGGCAGCTCCGTTAGCAGGCTAAAATAGTCTTTTCCCACATGATAGACTGAAAGTTTAAGTTACATCTTTGCTTTGTAACTTTAGAAGTGGCAGAATTTGAGCCGGTAATGTACATATGACACTACAACCTCGGCAGATGGCTGTTTAGCGGACTGTGCATGTTTCAGGCCATAACTGCCCTTGGCTCACACACATACACTGATGAACCATATTAAGTTTATATTAGCATGATTGATTATTACAATAAGCGTTAGTGTAATGTCATATTGTAGTTGTACCATAATCTATGGAGTGTTTAAAATAGCATACATTTTGTACTTGTTTATAACCTAGTAGCCATCCCTCATCCTGCCAGTCATTGATTTGTTTCCCATGTAGCCTTTAGCATTCAGGCTGACCTCATTAGCTTGTGTAGCTATGGAGATGAGGTGAAAAGTCAGCGTCACTCACTTCAACAATCTAAATCCCAATAATCCGTCTAGGCTACGCAAACACTGCAGCACAAATAACGTGATGGTCTTGGGTCAGTGGCTGATTATAAACTTAAGCTCCTCTAATGCTAAATTGATTTTTTTGAGCTTTTAACCATGTTACTATATTGTAACTGGAAGTTCTGTATTTGTTTAATTTGCATATTTAGTCTTCTTGCTCTCCATTGCCGAAAATGCCTGCCCCCTGTAGTGGTATACGCTGGCAAGTTGTAATCCATAAAGTTCCTCAATATTTTTCAGTAAACCTTTGTTCTGATCATGTCAGTGCTTTATGCAGCTTAGCAACTACGGCGCTAACTGCCATTGTTTTGAGCTTGATCAAAGTTTCTGCCATGCATGTAAAATACATTGAATACAAATGTTTTCTGTAATTACCAGTAATTCAGACTTCAGATTATTTACTATTTCAAATTAATTTACAACTACAATAACTGTTTTTATGATAGCACAAAATATACCTGACTTACAGTTGTCTTACATTATCTGAGATATAAAATCATTTGTAGCATGATTGTGTAAACACACAGCCATAGTCTAAATGTTAGGTTTTCACTCATTCGTCTGTTCAAAAAGACAAATCTGACACGGACTGGGGCAGCACCCAAAAAGATCGACACCAAATATTGAACAATTCTTTTTCAGCCAATACCGATATTGGTGAAAACTGATATATCGGCCCTCCCTAGATTTAGCCCAAAATATAATGTATCCAGGCTTCCTGTCATTATGTCTTGTTTCCAGACTGGCCCAGAGCCACTGTTAGCATTTGCATCTGTGGAGTAGCAGTAATGCCCGCTGGAGGGCAGACTCTTTGATGTGCCAGGTTGCCGCTCCGTTACGTCAGATCAGTGCAGCCATCTACTGTAGGCTATTCACAGCTACCAAAAGATTGTATTTCTTTTTTTGTACCCATTTAACCGGGTCACGCAATCAGATTTTCTAAAATCATTTACATCTCTGAAGCTCTTTGAGTCATTTATTCACATATTATTAAAATTCCAAACTATAATGTTGCCCTCAGAGTCTTCTTACAGTAAGTCATTAGTGTGGATTTGAGCCGTCTCCGTTAGCTCTGTTCACATTTGCATATTATTGTAAGGCCACCAGGATGGGAAACACACCTCCTGGCGTTTCTCATTTAAAAAGGGATGAGATGGAAAGACACTCATTATTTTGAGCTGCGCTG
This sequence comes from Eucyclogobius newberryi, assembly GCF_026437365.1. Taxonomy (NCBI): domain Eukaryota; kingdom Metazoa; phylum Chordata; class Actinopteri; order Gobiiformes; family Gobiidae; genus Eucyclogobius; species Eucyclogobius newberryi. The sequence continues at coordinate 12,823,843 of NW_027315945.1, forward strand.
TTAGCCACAAACACATCCACCACATACCAGATGCTAAATGTTTGCTAAAAACAGTAGTACTCCGCCATCCCTGCGTGATGTGCTCCCAAATGGCTGCGTTTTCATGTCACCAGCGCTGATGCTTTTTAGTTGATGCTTTTAATCTTGGAGGGACTCTGTGTTTCATCTGGCCACACATAGCTGCTTTACTATTATCATCTAACTCCCCAGCTCCAATTACACCAGCTCAGCGTGCCAGGGGCTTTAATGTTTATCAGAGACGCTGTCAACTTACAGGCGCACTGCTAAACATGAAAGCTGCAGGGTTAAGCCGGAATACCTGCAAGGTTCATCTAAGCAATATCTGAAAAACATAACATATCAATAAAAAAAATTCCAAGCGATCTTAATGTCAGATTCAGTGGAAAGATTGTCATTAAACACATCTTGCTTTTTAATCATAGGCCTTTAAGGGTAAGTAGCGTCTCTTTTAACATATTCAAAGCTAATTCATTTTAATTTGTTGCCTACATGTCATCAAATGTATTTTTACCGATTTGATGAGCCAGAAAATGTATTAAATGAAATGACATGAAGTGAAACTGATTGTATACTTTAAGAGATGTCAGATGTCAAATTGAAAGTTGAAATGACAGTTTGTGTGATTTCAATACTTAACAATCAGAATCAGATAACTTTAATTTACTCAATTCAGGTCGTAGCTGCTGCTCAGAAGAATAAAAAACACGATCATTCACAAAAAACATAAATGATTTTAAGCAGTGACAAAACAGAGATGTCAATATTATTTGGGTTGTCAATAATCGCAATTATTCAGGTCACAATAATAAGCAAACATAAATAAACAACTAAATTGACTAAAAAATAATGATCATGCGAATCGTTTGCAGTAACAATGAGTAATTTCAGTTCAATTCATACTATTTTTTATGGAGTTAGACTTATAAAAATGTCTTGCTTATTCTACCATCAACACTTAAATTGATATGGTGGAATCCATAAGTGTCACATCTGCCAATTATCAACTTTCAACTTTCCATTAGCCTCTAGAAATGTCATGGTTTTGGATAATCTTTGTGTTTTTCTAACTTTTCTAACTTTCTAACTTACTACATATTATTATTTGAAAAGTAACTAACCCCGCCCATTACCTGTGGTGTATTGACTTTGAAGATATGAGTCAAACTGAATGCTCTCTCGTGTGTTGCAGGTGGTCTTAGAGGAGCCTCCATCATCGATTCTCTGGACACGCTGTACATCATGGGCCTGACGGAGGAATACAACGACGCCAAGGAGTGGGTCAAAACCGGCCTGGACCTGAACTCGGTACGAATACACATCATCACATCATATATTTGTATTAATTGAGTCAAAGGTGTAGCTGTGTTCATGATGATTAGATACATTGTATAGCAGTTTTAAAAATATATATATATATTAGTCATAATCTTGCTTTACTTTTTGTCACATTTAATAAGCAAAGAAATATCCTCTTTATTTGTCCAGTGAAGGGGAAATTGTTCAGCAGTAGAATAGCATGAATATTACATAAGAATAATATAGGCTTTTTCATATGAACTAAATATAATAAAACGACAGCATTAGATACTAGAAAATCTGCAATGGCTGAAGCCATTGCTGGAGTGTCTGCGTCTCTCCCTCTCCCTCCCTCCCCCTCTCCCTCCCTCTCTCTCCCTCCCTCCCTCTCTCTCTCTCTCTCTCCCTCCCTCTCTCTCTCTCCCTCCCTCTCTCCCCCTAAAGAATAAAAAGAATTCTGCAGACACTCATAATGCCCAAATTCATTTAAATGGGGAAAAAGTACTAATACTTTTGAAAATTCTGCAAAAAGTACAAGTTGTTCAAATGTCAAAAGTAATAGCACACGTACTACTGTGAAAGCGATCATAATGAGGTATAACATGTTGAAATCGGTTGAAGCGTTAAGGAGTTGAAACTGGCTAAATGAAAATCATGGAAAATATAATAATACAACATTTTCACAATACAAGAACATATAGTGCCTGCGTGACATCACGCAGACACTCAATTATGAATCTAAATAGAATCTTATTAATATGTCTGATCTCGGTGCAATATCAAATTTTGTTAATATCAAATAGTATAGGTGTTGTTGTGTTGCTTTTAATTCATAACTGTTTTAGTGGCTTTCACTTTGTGTATGCTTTTTATGCCTTATGAAATGTTGTGACCCTTGCTTGGCCTGTTGCTGTATTTCTCTACTCTCAGTGGCATTGGTGAGTAGTTTATAATCAGAGCTTGAGCACTCTGAAAGTCTACTTACATTGTTTTTGTCCCTCACTGCCTGAAAACACAATGATTACTGCCAATTCCCAACCATAACAAACAAGAGCGAGCTTTAAATTATCCACGGATCAAAAGCACAGGCGCTCTTGAACCTGGCTTTCCCGCTCTATCTTCATGCACAGACACACGCCGCATTCTGCCAGTTCATGTGTCTTTGTCATGTGCCTATTGGCTATTGACTATTGGCTGGATCACTTCTGCCACAAGCAAGTCCGGACTGGCAGCTGCGGTCAAGTGTTCACCACAGCATTTCATTTTTGTAAAAGGTACATTTTAAAATTGCTTACAACTGCATCAGCGGGACAAAAAAGAGATAAATAATAGTATTAATAACAATAACAATAATAAGGGCTTAATTTTAAGTTAATCAATTCATTGTCACCACTAAATTATTGAAATAGTTGTCAAGTAATTTTATAATTGATTAATCGTTTTGAACTACACTCCAGTAATATGTGCTGAGAGAAGATGTTTTATGACAGAGCAGAATAAATAAATAAACTTGGATCTATATTTCCATGTACACCCAAAAATGACACATGATGGAGTTTTTAATTGGCAACCAATTTTGTTGTAAATATACTCAATATACTCAATTCTCAATAGAAGTTCTCTAGCTGCAGGAGTTTAACTTTACTTTGATAAAAAATGTGTTAGAAACCTTCAGCGGCCTTGTACAATTGAACACCGGGTTGATTACCGTAATTGAAAGAATAATCAGCAGATTAATTGATTACCAAAATAATCATTGCTACCCTAATAATAATCAAAAACGGCCACTTGAGAAATCTGTGAAAGAACTTCCCAACTTTGTTTAGTAAGGAATTAGAGTTTCATCCATTCATGAATTCAGCACTTTTTATTTGTTTTATTTTCATTTTTTTAAAGGTCTCTTCTAATTCGATCTGGACTTTAGACACCAATATAAAACATATACAAATAGATACAATATTGATTTTTGTGGTCATATTTGAATCCCCATTATTCATGCAGCGCCTCAGATGATCTTTTTGGCCCTTGTAAGCCTCGTGAGTTGCCTGAAAAGGGAAACAACATTTGACAAACTCACACATACTGTCAGCAGGTGAGTTGTCCCACAAATGCTTCACAACTGAGCCACACAGCTGTACAAGGTGCGCTGTTTTAATTGAATATCCATGCCAGCCGTCTCATTTCAGGCACATTTACTCACAGCTTGTTAGATTCATGAGTTCAGACTTGTCCGTCATCCAGAGCTCAATACACGGTGACAGCAGCTCGTGAGTTGTTAGTAACATGAAAGCGACAGATCTGTTGGCAGGTTTCACACAAGTCTCCCCACAGTAGCATACTGGACATCAGCTAAGCTTAGACACTTCACCCATGTCAACTAAAAATAACCTATGCTACATACCATCTGGTCACAGTTAATTGGCAAAAAGTCTAGTGTAAGCTTTTATTTCAGTCAATCCACGCTGACATGGCCAATTATAGGAATGATACACAAAATGGTTTATTGGTAAAATATAGGGTTTCCATGTTTATGATAAATACAATAATTATCTTGTGGCACAGTGGTAAAATTGTTCTCACTTTCACCTCACAGCAGAATGGTTGAGGGTTTAATGCCTGTATTGAGGGAGGCCTTTCTTTGTGGAGTTATTTCTGGTGCTCAGCTGGGATCGTCACAGGTGCTTCAGTTTCCCCCATCAACCCAAAACATGTCCGACTGGCCTGACTATAAGCTTGAGATCTGCAGCTGGTTGCTGGGCCTGTGGTCACTGTTTTCTCCTGACAGATTGCCCCAACAGCACTGAATGATGGGTCAAATCAGGGGGAAATTATGCTACTGGGACAATAAATTATGTTTTTGGTTGTAATGATTTTTTTTTAAATTCTGTTAGAAGTCATGGATGACTGGAAGCCACTGAGCCTTGGGCAGCACCCGGACAGTGACCCTTTGGTTACAAATAAGTTTTACATATTTTTTACATATATCTGTTCTCTTTGGCAAAGTCTTCATCACAATTGTTCTTTAAAGAGAGTGCCCCATGCTTAGACTCTAATATACCTTTAGTGTGCATACATTTGAATTAACCTATAATTGGTTTGAAGTTGTGGTCAAGTGCTTGTCCTCTGGCAGGCCATCCGGCCCTTCTCTTTTAGGGGAGTAATGAAAAGTGACTAATGAAGACTTGGAGATTGAATTCGATTCCCTCCGGTCGTCCCACTTTTATTACCTCACTAAACCTCTCTTCCTTCACCTCACATCTGTGGCTCTGTGTTATTTCTTTTCTATATCACTTATTACCGGTCACAGCACTCCCAGTAATCAGGAAATGGGCAGCGATATAGGCTTGCAGCCGAAATGAATCATTCTGACAAATCTGTATTCCACCACTGTCTGTCAGGCGCTTACCTTTTAGTTCTGACTCATTTGTCACTGAGTGGCAGGAGTCAGAGAAAAACTTTTGATTGGTTTTCTCACAAAAGAAATTTTCTCTTCACTTTATTTTTTACTTAAAATCATTATTACAGCTACATTGACCTAAATGGTTGTATTCTGCATTCTTATTTTTTATGTATAATTCCCGCATTAAGCTGTTGCACAAAATAAATCCAAACAGGCTCCATCTGCAAAAACAGAAACATAGTAATGTATAGAAAAATGATTTTACATTGAAGGTAGTTTAGGACGGGACCACTTTCAGAAAAGGTTTATTTCCATTGCCAATGAACAAAATTCACAAACATAGGAACTTGTGTATTGTGAGGTTTTATCATCACTTTTACAAAGTCTTAATGCCGTTACGTGGAAAGATCACACAGATGCAGCACTTACCTCTCTGCCTTATAGGGGCAAAGAGGATCAGTACTAAGCACAAAAATAGGAAGAAATTTAATTAAGATTAACAAAATTGCTTTTTTCTCTCTCTAGTATGGTCTGTGCAGTAGTATTTCTATGTGTGTAGAAAAGCATTTAATTCTAAAACTTTACACCATCTGAAGAGGTTAATAATAGGTATTGTACGCTCGTGAAGCGAAACAATAAGGGCAAGTCCATTGTTTGTTCATTTGTCTGTGATCATCCTTAGCTATTTCCCTAGCAAAAGCTGCCTAGGGACATATTATTCAAGAACTGGCTTCCCTTCTTCCCTTGTGGAATTTAAAACCTTCACCAATCACACAGTCTTTTTTCAGCAGGTGGAGAGTTTGCCCAAAGACACAACAACAGGATGACAATTTCTTCCTAGATCTCAGCCCTGTTGTAGTACTTGCATGTTCATCATTGATTTATCCACAAGTAATTACCCGAGTTACCCCAGTTGTCTTTGTTGCAAATGGAGCTATTGAGACAGGCGTTGGCAGTATCTTTTAGGCCTAGTCAGAGTGGTTCTCCATTGTGATTTGCAGCTGGTTAAAGATCTAAAAGCCCCCCTGTGTGTTTGTGGATGAATCCCATGGAAGCTCTTGAGCCTAACTAGCAACACGCGCTGACAATAACTCCTGATGTTGCACCGCGGAAAAGTCTCCTGAGCTGAACCGTGAGCCGGGCAGCAAAGTAACTGGATAATTAGCACATTCAGGATTATAATTCAACCGCTCAGATGAGACTTAAATGGCTGTGAGATCTCCTGGGTGCCATTGAGAAGCAGCCAAAAAAGGATGAAGTCTTGTTATGATGGAAGCTAGCAGATATTGTGATGTATGGGTATGCACGGTGTTTGCTCTTGTGGTGTTTGCAGGTAAGGCGTAGGTTTCAGTGGCACCAAGGTGTTTTACTGTTACTCAAAAGGGGTCAAAATGGTCGCCGGGGAATTAAAAGTGAGGAGAGGGAGTACAGCAGCACAAGATGAGGTCATGGTAGAAGGTCAGAACAGTACAGTCTCAAATGGATGTATTATACGTCATAAGGCGCTGGTACAGCTGGCAGCCCGGTGTAAACGCTCTCTCTTCTTTCTCACACTTATTGTGCTTTATCTCCTATATTTTGTAAATATAGTTAGTATATTTTTTCTATTTTACTGTACGATAGGGACACGCGCTGGAATAGTTTTTTAATTCAACTGTTTTGACTTTTTTCGGCTGGATTTGAGCGTTTTTCGTTGCGTTCGTTGTGTTGTTGTGATGTGAGCTAGCTCCGAGCGAGCCCACCAGCCCCCCCGCGCCCTCCGGCCGCGCTAAAGTACGGCGTGTCGTCGGTACACGTTTATGTACACGTTTATATGAAAGAGGAACTTCACGAACGATCGGGACACGCACTGGAATCGCTTTAAATTAACTTGTTTTGACTTTATTTGGCTGGATTGAGTGTTTTCGTCGTGTCGTGGCGATGTGTCTTGGCTCTGAGTCCCCCGGCTCCGGCACCCGCCCCCCGGCCGGCGCCGTACCGCGTTTACACAAAGGAGGAACTCATGAAACTACGGAGAACAGTCGTCTTACCCGGAGATCGCGACGTTATCCCGGCGGACATCCTAAGGAAAACGCAACGAGGCAGACGGGCTGGACGTAAACTCCGAGAGAAGAGAGGGACAAACAGGAAGTCGGTTCCCGCCGTAGTCATGGGTAACGTGAGGTCCCTTCAAAATAAAATTACGGAAATAGCGAGCCTCATGCGGTCCCAGAGGATTTATAGGGACAGCAGCGTCTTGATTTTCACAGAGACCTGGTTAACAGCAGAAATGCCAGACTCTATTGTAGGTTTGGACAATTTTCATCTGCTGCGGGCGGACAGAACGAAAGAATGCTTGAAGAAAAGAGGTGGAGGTCTGGCGGTGTATGTGAACACGAGCTGGTCCAAACCCGAACACTGCACAGTGAAGGAGCAGCTATGTAACAGGGATATTGAACTATTGGCTATTGGCATGAGGCCATATTATCTGCCCCGGGAGTTCTCACATGTGATTTTGATCGCAGTCTATGTGGCCCCGTCTAACAATGCTGAAGATGCTTGTGAAGCACTGCTCTCCTGCACTTGTAGGCTGCAAACACAGCATCCACAGGCTCTCTTCCTCATCTCTGGTGACTTTAACCACGCTTCTCCCTCTTCTGTTCTACCAACATACACCCAGTATGTTACCTGCCCCACCAGAGAGAATAGAACATTGGACTTGTTTTTGCCAACACAAAGGAGGCTTATTCTTCTTCCCCCCTCCCTCCCCTGGGCAGCTCGGACCACAACCTTGTACATCTGAGGCCTGTGTATGAACCCATCGTGCGCAGGCAGCCTGTGGTGTCCCGTGAGGTGAGGATGTGGTCTGCTGAGAGCGAGGAGGCTCTGAGGGACTGCTTCAGCACCACTGTCTGGACTGAGCTGCATCACGGACTACATCAACTTCTGTTTTGAGAACATTGTTCCCTCCCGGACGGTGCTGTGTTTTCCAAACAACAAGCCATGGATTAACCGTGAACTGAAGGCTCTGTTGAAGGAGAAGAAGAGAGCTTTCAGGTCAGGGAACAAGGAGGAGCTGAGGACTGTGCAGAAGGAGCTGAGGAGGAAGATCAGGCAGGCTGAGGCCGGCTACAAGAGGAGGATGGAGGAGCAGCTGCAGCAAAAGAACATTCAGGGACTGTGGAGAAGCCTGAAAACCATCTCGGGCTTCAAAATCCCCCCTGCCCAGACAGAGGGGGATCTACAGTGGGTGAATGATTTAAATGCTCACTTCTTGAGGTTTGATCGGTCACCCGCCCCTCCCCCTGCACAGCTGCATGCTCCCTTTTCCACAGCTGGACAATGCCCTGCATCTGTTCCTCTTCGCTTATCTGCCCCGGACCATCAGCTCCCCACTTCGCCTGGACTCACCCATCCCCCCAGCACACAGTCCCCCTGCCAACCACTGACTGTCACAGCAGCACAGGTGAGGAGTGAGCTGAAGAGGATTAAAGTGAGGAAGGCAGCAGGACCTGACAGCATCAGCCCCAGGCTCTTTAAGTCCTGCGCAGATGAACTGTGTGGAGTTATGGAGCATGTCTTCAACATGAGCCTGAAGCTGAGGGTGGTACCACAGGTCTGGAAGACCTCCTGTCTGGTACCTGTGCCTAAGACACCGTGCCCCAAAGAACTCAACAGCTTCAGGCCAGTGGCTCTCACGTCCCACCTGATGAAGACACTGGAGCGGCTAGTCCTGGACCACCTCCGCTCCACCGTGAGCTCAGCCATGGACCCGCTGCAGTTTGCATATCGGTCTGGCATCGGAGTGGAGGACGCCGTCATCTCCCTGCTGCACCGCTCTCTCTCTCACCTGGAAAAGCCTGGCAGCTCTGTGAGGATTCTGTTCTTCGATCTTTCCAGCGCCTTCAACACCATCCAGCCGCTGCTCCTGAGGGACAAGCTGGAGACGGCTGGTGTGGAGTATGACCTGGCAGAGTGGATCCTGGACTACCTCACAGACCGACCCCAGTTTGTGAGAGCCCGGAACTGTGTGTCTGACACTCGGACCTGCAGTGTGGGGGCGCCCCAGGGCACTGTCCTCGCGCCCTTTCTCTTCACCCTTTACACTGCAGACTTCAGACATGACACGGACAGCTGTGTCCTGCAGAAGTTCTCTGACGACTCTGCCATCATCGGACTCATCATGGACGACGATGACGCGGAGTACAGAGGACTGGCGCAGGACTTTGTGGACTGGTGTCAGCGGAACCACCTCCTCATCAACGCGGGGAAGACCAAGGAGATGGTGGTGGATTTCCGCAGACGCCACCCCACTGCCCCTTCACCAGTGAACATCCAGGGACGGGACATTGAGAGAGTGGACTCATACAAGTAACTGGGTGTTCATCTGAACCACAAACTGGACTGGACTCATAACACAGACGCACTGTACAGGAAGAGCCAGAGTCGGCTCTACCTCCTGAGGAGACTCAGGTCTTTTGGAGTGACAGGGCCACTCCTGAAGACCTTCTACGACTCTGTGGTGGCATCGGCCCTCCTGTATGGTGTGGCCTGCTGGAGCAGCAGCATCACAGAGAGGGAGAGGAAGAGGCTGGACAAAGTCATCAAGAAGTCCAGCTCCGTCCTGGGCTGTGCTCTGGACTCGGTGCAGGAGGTGGGGGACAGGAGGGTCCTGGCTAGATTCACATCTATGCTGGACCATGAGTGTCACCCCCTGCAGGACACTCTCTCCGCTCTGGAGAGCAGCTTCAGTGAGAGACTGATCCACCCCCGATGTGTGAAGGAAAGGTTCCGTAGGTCTTTCCTTCCTGCTGCTGTCAGACTTTATAACAAAAACTGTTAGTACTGAACACTCGCAATACTGACCTAACCTAATACTGATGTGCAATTCTGTCGTATGTGCAATTGCTGTTGGAATTCATGTGCAATTCATGTGCAATTACTGTGAAATTCATGTGCAATCTATGTGCTGTCGTGACATATATTCATGTGCAATTACTGTCGGGATCACATGAAATGGTATTTATTTATTTATTTATTTGTCTATGGGAGTTTTTATTTATTTATACGAGATCTTCTACTGAAAGTGTTTCTCAGACTTCCTATAAGTGATCTGTTCTTCTGTATCTACCTCTGTATCTACCTGCGTTGCACCAATGAAATTTCCCCATGTGGGACAATAAAGGAATATCTTATCTTATCTTATCTTATCTTACAGAGAAAATAAAGTTGTGGCAAGTGTCAAAAAGAGCTGGTCTTGAGAGTTTATTTTCAGTTACCAGTTTTTGTGTTAACAACAATAAACAATAACTGCAGGTTTATATTATCAGTGCATATTAGCTTAGCTCATCATAGCAAACAAATTCTGTATACCAAGGGCAACATTGGGTTCAAATGTTGTGGTAAACATGGCAGACACCAACACATGAGTCAGTAAAAGTATCTAATGTCAGGGTAGTTAAATCAAGACACCTTTTCAAATACTGACTGTGCATTTAGCTCATATAGCTTTTAGAGATTTTTGATACAGCATGTTGTTGCTAAAGGCTTGAGCTAAAAGGCCAAACAGAGTGGCCGGTTTGTTAGCCCAAGATGGAGTCTTTCTGCACAGACTGGAAGTTGGCTCAGAGAGTAGACTTTTTCTTTAGTAAAAAACCTTATCATACTGTCTCTGAAATTACCCCCAGGATATCACAACTTCCTGAACACTTTTGTGTACTTGAGTGTGTGGGATGACCACAACACCGCTGGAGTCCTGGAGACTTTAAGAACTATTGGTATAGACTAAAACTTTTGACTGTATTTTGTTTGCTTTGGGCATAACGTAAAATCAATTTAACGGTTCTTCCAAAAGTTGTTGTTGTCTGGGGGCAAGAATTATTAATCCTTGCTCATGACTATATATATATATATATATATATATATATATATATATTTAAATGCACTTCACTTATTGTATTCTTTTTAGCAAGTAGATACAAGTAAAAGACAGAAATGCATAGATATGATCCATACAGAATGATCTTCAACGGAAAGGAAAAGCAATACAGTACATGCAACAACAAAGACTGTGTGCATTATTATGAAGGTAAGATAATCCTTTATTGTCCCACATGGGGAAATTTCATTGTTGCAACACAGGGACAGAGGTAGATACAGAAGAAAAGAACAGATCACTTATAGGAAGTTTGAAAAACACTCTCAGTAGAAGATCTCTTATAAAAATCTCAGGATGTCCGCCGGGATAACGTGACAATCTCCGGGTAAGACGACGGTTCTCCGCAGTTTCATGAGTTCCTCCTTTGTGTAAACGCGGTACGCGCCGGCGGGGGGGCTCGGAGTGCCCTGGCTCCGAGGTAACGTAGCACCTGAAGGTGCTACATTAGTCTGAATTAGTTATTCATTTATTTGGCAGAGAGGGACTTGCATTAGAATGACAATCAGTTGGTCTGTCTTTATTCTGTACATGTAACAGGCTTGTAAGTGACACTGTTCTTTATTAGCTCTTAATTACCAGTTGTGTATTCAGTGTGAAAGCCTTGTGATATGAGCGGGTGTAGAACAGACCCGCGGCAAAGAGCTTGTTTACCTCCTCAGAGTTGGACTTGGCCTTCTCTGACCTCCTGTCTGCTGTGAACAGTCTGAGAGTAGCTCCTGGTCATGGAGGCGTATGCATTCAAACAGTGTGAAGGGCAGTGCAGCCCTACGCCTCGCTGAAGATACGGCCCAAAGCTAAGGTCAAGCCAGGCTGACATCCTGTGAGTGGGGCCCAGGACTCGCCATGTGGGCGTGGCCGTTGAGATTAGGGGATCATCAGCTATGATACGGTACTCTTGTTTACTATGTGAATCAATTTGTCTGCTGTGTAGCCAGACAGCGTATATCAATACACAGTCTGGCAAAAGAAAGTCACCACAGAAAAAAGGGGCACATGTTTCGTAGGACCACCTTTAGCTTTGATTACAGCACACATTTGCTGTGGCATGGTTTCAATAAGCTTCTGCACTTTTAAAATATTTATTTACATCCAGTGTGTCATTATTTCTCACACAGATCTTGTGTTGATGATGAGAGAGTGACCACTGCACAAAGCCTGCTCCAGCCCTCAACGCTCTCACTGGGGTTCAGATCTGTAGTATATTAGTTTCTGCTTCTCCTTAGATGTTTTCTCTGCTCGATGCCAATGATTTGACTCTTCTCAAACATACTGACATCTTTTCCATGACCACAGGATTTGTCTTTCCACATGGTTGTTTCAGAAATGAGAAGCCACTCACTGCATCAGTTGAGTTTAAATACCGTGTTGCAGCTGAAAGATCATCACCTGCAGCAGTTATCCAGTAGGAGGAGTAGTGTATATATGTATGTATTTTTTCCCATAGGCTTGAGTTGACAGGACTGTATTTGGGTGAAAGGATGTTAAGGGCAGGGCAATTCAGAAAATGTTCTGAGCCAAGAATCTCACAACGCTGGCTCAGAACCTGGCATATTTCATTTTATTTATTTATTCAAAAACACAATATACAGTATCATAGTCCATGCACCAGATTCTAGCTTTGGAAGCTCAGTTCCATCTGCCACCAGGCAGGATTTTGTAACAAAATACCCACTTTTCTGACGAAACCTAGAAGAATAACATATTTAATTGATTTTCTTGAGGCTTTGTGTCTGTTGTAGCTGGTATAGGTATATGTTTCTGATTTTTTTGTTTTAAACTAAATGTTGATAAGAAATGACAAGCTAACACAGATCAAAACAAAGTTGATGTAAACCAGCAGTTTCCAACCTTTTTCTCCCAGTGCATATTCATTATTTTTTTCTCCCAATCCATATTCTACCTGTCCTTCACCTGAAAAGCTACTGTCATAAGGACAAATATTAGGATTTTCATCTCATAAACTATTTTATAGAAGCCATTAACATGTCATCCCTTCAGTAAGGTTCACACCATCGACCTCTTCTCTAAGAACCCCCAGGGACCCCTCCAGGTTGGGAATGACGTATGTAAACTAATGATAATGTCAAAAGTTAGCTCAATAGCAGGTTATTAAACTAATTAGTCACAATGTATCCTTTTCAATGAATTATATCAAATTCCTGACCAAAATACTAGTGCGAAAACTGCACAGTAACTGACAAATGAGAGCTGAGTTATGAATCTACTCAAATGCATGCGCCGTTTGTGATTAATTATTTAAAAGCTGTTAATACCCATGCATTTATAAGGCGTATTAAAGCTCTCTTGTCTGCTGTGTCTGTGTGGGCTCTCACACTGTCCGACCGCGCACGCAAACCCAATCAGTTAGCTGCTAATACATTACATAATTCACAAAGCTAAGTATTATCAAGGAAAATAAAATGAAGATGGTACCTGATAAGACCGGAAGCATTATCCAATCATTTATAGTAATGCCTCCCTGAAAGACCATTTAATCAGTGTTATTGGTTTGAAATGGCAAAGGAGATTCGCCGCAGCGTCTAACTCGGCCTTGTTAAATTGCATCATGAAAAATGTACACGAACGGCGCAGTCACGTAAAACAAGGCGTGATTTTGATGTGCCATGGCTTCGTCTGAGCATTACTGTCATAGACTTGTCGCTTGAAATACTGTGGGAGAAATCACACAGTGTCACTTTGCATTTAGAGTGACCACAGAGAGCTGCTGCAAATGAAAGAGGCTTTGTCGTGTCGGGATTGTTACAGAGAAATTAAAGTCTTATTCCTTCCTGAGGCAACCTTTTGTTATTCGCTCTTATGTAAAACAGACTTGAAAGCTGGTTCACATAACTTCACAGGACTCACACTGTTGAAAAAGATGCTTTGGAAACAATAGTTTACTTGATTTGACTTGACATTAACACCAGCCACATATATACAGGACTGTACACAAAATATATTTTAAAAACAACAATAAAATGTTGAATCCCTCTCATAAAATGAATGAATAAATAACACAGCTATATTGCTTATTGATTTATACATTTTAGTTTTAACAGGTTCAATCTAACATTCAATTCAATTGAATAGCTGCCAACTGTCCTGTGAGAAAGTTTAATTTCATTCTGCTCAAATGAGAACGGTTACATACAATGAAATCCTGTACATGAAAACGGTACAGAGATATTGCTTCTGAACTGAGATTAGGGTTGTTTGCAGCAGGCTCTTGTTGTTTTCTCATGACCTTAGTTCACATGAAACCTTTCTATGGAAAATGTTTGCAATGGCAGTGTCTGCGTCATACAATCACTACTAAGGTTACTAACTAGGGCCCTTTCAGTTTCCATTGTTACAAAAACAGGAACAATATATGTAATGTCATTTTTGTTGATCACATAGCCTAAATTATGTTGTAATACGCATACACTTAATTTAGGTAGACAGAAAGCCCACATAACCATGACAAAGCGTACAGTTTGTAGAAAAACACATCTGGCACTCACTTTGTTTGGAAAATATGTAAAATATTTATAGCGATAACTTTTTTCCAGAAAGGTGCCTAATGGAAAAAGCTTTTTACATATTTTTCCAACCAATTGAGCCCCTGATATCTGTGTTTTTAACTTAATTTTAGATGATATATTCAGTGAAGTTAAGCTCGGCATATACTGTGTGGAGTATATCACGGCTTGCTCCAGTCTGTCAGCATCAGCCAGCAAAATTTTGTTTTCTATTGTTGTTACAGGGAACTCTTAATTTGATGACCGAAGGCTGTGTGTCCTGGCCCTTTGTGTAGTCTCTGGTTTTGTGGTGTCATTAAGTTGAGCGATCTCTTAACAGCAGAAAAAAACTGTTTAGCATGCTTCGCAGCTTAGAGGCTATTAACGCTAATGTCACAGACTGCTCTTCAAGCCTGGATGCTGATCAAGACTATAATTGCTCCACAATTACTAAAAGAAAAGCATGCACATTCAGGCAGCTCTTTGTTGTTAGAGAAGGGAATACAGACTGCTCCATTTTTAGCCGGGGCAGTACGTGTAGAGGAGCATGTTGAGCTGGTGCGGCCCGCTCCAGCAGCAGATATAATTGGTCCCTTTCATGATGCATCCATGTTAATTAGCGGTATAAGTGTGAAGCTGCACCTCTGATTGGAGAGGTAGTCATCTGCTTAATTTTTAGCCTTGGCTCATCAACTTACTTTCTTCTGTCACATTGCTCTAATTTGGCTTGGAGAAGTGTGCGCCGGCTCAAACCTGGAGTACACCGTGCCCAGACTTTTTCCCAGTGACAATGATGCCTCTTTATTAGCACTAAATCATTACATTAGCGTCATCGTCGGACACGGCACTGGCCAGCACTCTACTCGGCTCTTTGGCACAACGCAGCATGTGGGCTATGCCAAGGTAGAGTTGGGCCTGGTCCGGCAGGGGAAGTGTGCCATGCTCGGCGAGGCCTCAGAGACAGAGGAACCATCATCAGATACACTCAGGAATACAGCAGAGCGCAGCTGAGGCAGAACACCTACAAGCTACAACAGCACTTACAAACTCAGTCATTACACTCACTAATTAATGTTTCCTTCTGCTCGATTCTCCCTCAGAGCTCCTCAATAATCATAATGTTGCCTCATGGCAATATCAGCCTTTTTATTACACCTCTCATTATTTAAACAATGTGATGCAACCATTTGTGCGTACAGTGTAATAAAGACTACTTCTATTTTATAAAATGTGCTGTCGAACTACGGCAGGCACAGGCTGAATCAAACCTCTTCCATTCAAGTTGTCAAAATTGTAAAGTATATTATTGTAATTCATGCATTTAGATGAGGAAGTTGTGGGTGATGGGCCTCTTAGTGATATAAGAAACACTCGTTCTTCAAGGAGCATGACTCAACAAATACTACAGTATATTCTGTTGAACTTATGTGGGTCTGAAACTTTTCCCATTCCTATTTAGAAATTACGCTTGCTTTTAATGGTAGACTACTTAATGTATTGATTGCTTTTCCAATATTTAAGATGCAATTGATCAGAAACAGCTCTTGCTTCACTCTAAACCTTATCAATTGGAGTAGAATTGTTCAGAGCATCACAAATGCACAAACACGAGCAGGAGTAATGTTCTGTTGGAGAGAGCGGAAATAGCAGTTTGTGCTTTTTCTCTGGCAGCTTTTTGTAGTGGACTAACACGTGGTTTACTCGGGCAGGTTCGTGCCCGTATTGCTCCCTGGCAGTAGTTACAGGAACACTTGTGGACTGGGTGAACAGGTAGGGGATCAGGCCAATACCGTTACAGGAACAGACAAAAGCTGACGCAAACGTATGTAACGTAACATAAATGTATTATTGCTGGGCTTCAGATGACATCACAACATCCCATAGGCCATTCATATTTCATACAGGTGGGGAACAGCTACAATAATGTAGTTTATTTGTAGAATTTAGTTTTAATTTATTGAGAACTGAAGTCTAGTTCCTAATCAAAATGATCAGGTTTAACATTTGTGAATTTACCTTTTGTATATTTCATGGCAAAGTTCAATGTAATCAACAGAGAAATCTGTCTCTTGGCCCCAGTAGAATGACATCATCACATTCTAGAATCTGATCTGAAAACCACCAATGGGCTATTATATAATATCATACTATTTTATAGATACATTCTCTTAACAACCACACATTTATATAAAGCATTGATTATCAATGGTAAGATGTTAGAAAACTTTCTCAGCTTCAGGTTGCATGATGTGAATCCAATGAAAGAAAATACGCTCAACACGCCTTTCTTCAGTGTGGACATCTCATTATCTGGTATTCCATTATCTATTTGAGCAACATGTCAATAGAAAAAATGAAAGTGAAAAGCTTGGGGTAAAGTTGGTGTTGAGTATTGATTGTTGTTATCTGTTATTCAGATTTATTTAGAAAGATACACATATGAAAATAAATGATACCTTTGAACAAATCCCAGTGCCTCCCTATCTTTATACATTTCTACGCGTGGAGCTATTTGCCCTCTCTGGCACCCAATTACAGTTTTCTTATCATCCGCATTTGAGATAGCAATTTCCTTCTCAATGGGTCCCTAAGTCAATGAGAGCTAACATGCGGCAACCTTCAGCTAGCACAAGAGGCTATAATTATGGTGACATATTGAGACACATGCGGCGCTAACTCTTATGCTATTTTCAAATGTAAAAAAGAAATCAACTCAATCATTTTATGTGGGCAAACAGCCAACAAAGTAGATTTATGAGATTCTGATCCCAAGCAAAAAGCCTCAAATGTTGAACACACTGAAGATGACATTTTAACACGGTTTGCTGAAGGGTTGGATGGTTTCAGTTGAAGCCTGCAGTAAACTTTACTTTCCATTAATCAATAATACTGGAAGTCTTTCGGCTAACGATAACGATTACTCCATGTACCGTACTTTACGGGCTATACAGCTCTCCTGAATAAAAGCCGCTCAAATTAAATTTATACAGAAACAAAAAATTATACATAGACAGGCCGCACCTGTCAATAAGCCGCAGGTGCCCACAGGTGGGAGAACTACTCGGCTGTCCACGCCACGAGGAAATGAGACTCAGATTGTGCGCCAAAAATCCTCTATTATTCCTTTAACAAACATGACTCTGTGTGAGCTGATTTACCTGTGTCTGTGTCTTCACATCTGGTTCATCTGCTCCTGAACTTCTGCTTAGCGAGTGTTACGTTGTAACATGAGATATTTACACAAAATGATAGTCCTTGGTAGTGATGCAGGGGTCAGGTCTGGACAAGAAAGTTCAATTTCAATGTGGCAGTTTCTAAACTGCAGACCCCCGGATATCGCATGTCCGCGCTCCACGTGTCTTTGCCTCCAGCCGTGTCTAGATTCACTACCTAATTAGACTCATTTCTCTGTGAATATGAGTCTAATTGTAATAAAACAAGCTTAAAATACTGTGACCACTGTCCACTGACGTGTCTTCTTCTACAGTGTGTCAAATGCTTGCGCTTCCTGCTGGAGTACCCCCCAATGGTCGTTAGCCAGTAAAAATCTATAGATTAACCGCACTCCGCCGCAGGTTTAAAATGAGGGAAAAAAGTAGCGCCTTAAAGTCCGAAAAGTACCGTAAGTCCTTTTTCAAGATCAGAGTTATACTTGATTTATCTCAGAGCTTCTACTCCACCAAAAAGAAACGTCACAACGCAGTCAAGAGGCAAACAGAGGAAAACTTTCACTAACAGAGCTTAAAATGTTGATTTTGTTATTTTTATTTTAGCATGCAGGTTGGAATAGGTGAAGAATGGGTGGTGTCTGAATGAATGACTAGTTTACAAGAGGGAAGTTCAATTCAATCTGCTTTTGTAGAGCCCAAAATCGTAACAGTAGTTGCCTTGCAGGGCTTCTCAAAATTGTTTAATTCACCAACAGAACGACAGACAATCAAACAATGAAACAGTCATTGGTCAATAATAGAAGCAGATTAACAGACTGTCACAGAAATTAAATGGATTACTTTAGTGAGCAAGAGTAGTGAGACCAGTTATGTTATTACTTTTTATATAAAGTAATAACATACACACAATGCATAATAGCGGGGGTCATGACCTGAGACCAAAGAAAAATAATAATAATACAAAATATAGCCGCAAGCGGCAATGATCGGCCCTCGCCACGCCGCCGCCACACCGCCGCCACGCCGCAAGAGGAGGGGGCGCTAAGGCGCCCCAATTGTCCTTTTATTACGCCTACTGCTGAATCTGTGACGCTGTCACATCTTCTCCCCTTTGTTTTACCATCAAAAAGCTATTTTATTTTGAATTCTTGGCAAAATGTGCGGCTTTGCCGCACAGACACCGTGACTCTTTGAATAAAAATGTGAATAACTTTTGACGGGTCTCATTGACTTTTTTGATGGGGATGCCAAAATTGAGTTGTGTGTCAAATTTCATAAAATTTCACAAAACTAAACATTTAACCTCCATATAAAATCTGTAGGGGGCGCTGTGGCGCCAAATTAATTTATTTCACTTCAAGTACGTTTAGCGCAAAGAGTTTAACAACTGATTCTAATTTGACGCAATTCGGACTTTATCTGCGCAAACGGCAGAAATGTTAAATTTGGGAGATTTCTGAAATTCTAGCTAAAGTTTGCGGCTTCGCCGCACAGAGACCGTGAGAGGTATCAATGTAATTTGAATAACTTTTGATGTCCCACTCCTCAGTAGCATTTTCACCAAATTTCAGCTTTTTAGAGCCAACGCCCTGGGAGGAGTTCGTAAAAGTATGACGTTTGGAAAAACTCCCAAGTCATGCTTAGCCATTTTTGAACCAATATGGCCGACATTTGGTTGGGTGGACGGCGTTGCCGTAATAATATTTTTTACTTCTCTTGTCACCATCTACCTCTGCGCCAAATTTCATGATTCTACGATCAGATTTTTTTTGGGTCATTTCCTATCTCTCAATGCATTTTTGGTACTTTTATGGGCGCTGACGCGCCAATTTTTTTTATTTTAGAAAAGGGAAATAGCCAGAATGTAGAGAGGCACGATTTTTAGAGGTGTGCAAATTTTTGTGACTTTTCGTCAATGTTCACTGGGTGAAAAATAGGGGGGTTGGTCCCGAGAAGAAAGAAAGAAAGAAGAAGAAAGAATAATATTCCGATGCGAAAACAATGTTTCCCATTTTTCAAGTATCATAAACTATACATTTTCGGAAAGCGCTTGCGCTTTCCTACCTCATGGTGTGGGTCCCTGGTCACTGACGGGTACTTTCGTTAATTTTGAGTGGGCTCCGCCCACTTTGTGTTTTTGGCCCTCTATACAGTAATAATGTTCAATTTTTGCATTACATGCTTATATGCACGTAACATGCAAGATATGGGGAACGTATTCGTGAGCTACTTAGGGCAAATGAGTGCTTTAGTGCGAACTTTTGCTTCGCCCGTTTACAACGGTAATGTTCCATTTTCCTACTACTAATTAGTATGCACGGGGCGTGCGTGAGTGAAGGAGTGCGTTAGTGAGTGTTTGGAAGTGGGCGAGCGCTTCGCGCTCGATTTCGTGCGCACTTTCGCAGCCGTGCTTCGCACGGCCTTACGAGATTAATAGGCCTCTCGCCAGCTTGTGGCGCTCGGGCCTAATAATGTAAATTTGTCCATTTTCAAGTCAAGTCTGAAAGTCATTTTTTCTATATTTAATATCTGTTATAATGTAATGTGTACTGTATGCCATACTAATATGCCACGGCGCTGACACGTCAAGTCCTGGATTTAATCCTAGTTGAGTTCTGCGTCTCATATTAGTCCTGGATTTGATGTGGTGTTTCAGAAAGCGTGAAAGCTACTTGCCTGCAATGCCAAAAGTGAACATCTTTAGTGAGTAGTCTGGATTCTTTTCCTAAATTCCCCTGTTCCGGTGGTGTGACTGACAGACGGAGTAACCACATGAAAATGGAAGCCTATGTGCGTATGGAGTCATTTTAGAAACTGGATAAACAGAAGAAACCGAAGCCAAAATGTGTCTGAAAAGAAACTAGGATCTCTTCTTGATTTGAGCATTTTCAAACTGTTATGCTTTGTTAGCAGGCCATGTAAAGTTTATTATTCAGACTGTGATAGTATATACTGGTCTTTTAATGTGTTGTGTTTTATAGCTTGTTCCCATCAATGTGCTACCCTGTCTTAACGAGTGATAGTGAGGTTTATTAATCAGTCTGTCAATGTAGTTTTTATACATTACATTTTCCGCATATCTCTTAGCAACTGAGGTTGCTGTTGCCATGGGAATATAGAGAAATATGCCCTTTCTCTAAATGATTGCGACGCAGATATGAGCTCAAACATGCAGTAGTCATTTGTGTTTTGTTAAATACTGTGTGGCATGAAGTATATGATATATTTTGGTATTAAATCACAGATCAAGAGTAATTATACCATGTTGTGTCTCATCCTTTTTCTACAGAACGGAGAGGCATCGCTCTTTGAGGTGAACATCCGCTACGTCGGCGGGTTGCTGTCGGCGTACTACCTGACAGGGGAAGAGGTAAGATTTATCCGCATCTGCTGTGCCTCGACTCTGCTCTCGGGGGCGGCTTCTCTTATATTGAGCTAACCTTGGAAATGACTTGATGAACTGGTTGGTTTGATTGAGCGTGTAGGTTAACAGTTTGACTCTACAGGTGCATGTCTCACTAAATCATAGCACATATAGCTTCAGCAGTATTGTATGCTAGTGTTTCGCTGGTGAACTTTGATTGGGCTCTTTCCTAAAAGGTTCTGAAAACAACTTTAAAAAACATACTCTTAACTGTTACACCCCCCTAGCACACAATTTAATAGAGCATCATTGTAACAAACAACCTTTTTGTGTTTTTTTCAGAGCTGTGTTATGTAAACCAATAGAACGTGTAATTAAATGTTCTTGTGATTAAAAATGGTCAGAATGAGCCGAGTGCGGTTCATTCCATGTCAAGTCATAACATTTCCTGAACAAATCCGACTGGAATTAGCAGAGTTGTTGCTGATTACACTAAACAATATCACATTGTTTTAACAAAATGAGCTCACAATGGCTTTTGTTTGAGTGAGTAATGGGCGGCAAACAGCTCAACAGGATTGGAAACTGAAGTTAAAGTATTTACAGGCTTTTTGACAGAATGGAATCGCTGCTCTATGATATGATACTACCCCATCACAAAGGAGACTTATATGTGGCAGAGATAGAGACATCAGAATGTAATGTCTCTGAGTGTGATAAAAGAGCTTGTCGCTGGCAGAACAGACTCCGCTGCGGTGTCCTTGAAGGGGCCAGTCTCTCTCTCCAGTGAAGCAGGGCTCTGTTACCATCTAAAGGCCTGTGGTGAGGGTGGAGAGCCGCCAGGTGTGAAGCTGTGAATCCACACCTCTGTGAAGACCATGAGACAGATTAACCCTCATTATTTGCTCACTCCTGGATTCTTTTATGACCAAAAGCTAAGTAATTTGGACCTGCTAGGGTGGTGCCTTGCACATTAACAACATGAAAAAGAAACCAGGACTAAACCTGAAATCAAACCTGGACTAGATCAGGACTAAATAAGGAACCAAATCTAGGACTAAAATAGGCTCAACCTTAAAATGGCAATCGTGAACGCACTATTAATCTACTTGTTACCATATTTGCACCGTGTATTTAAGGATGAAACTCTATTAGGCAAGAGTTTTTTAATTTGTTGTTTCACGGCCTTTCCTTGGCATTTTTAAGAGGGGAGGACGAAATTAAAAAAAAAATGTTATTTTCACGTTATCATATCACATCTCTACCATCCAGAAGTCGGAGTTGAATTTAGATATAAAATTTTATTCGAAATAAATGTCTTGGATTCTTAGAATATAGGCCCTACAGCCACCTCTCTACATTATCTACATAATTATAGTTATCAATGTAAGACATTGAAAATAACCCTTATTATACTGAGCGCTACAAAAATACCTTCAAAAAGATGGCTCCAGCAAAATGCCAATGATGTAAGATAATAGATGCACCACTGGTGTGCAGCCTGTTCACAATATTTTTGATTAAATGTTGGCCAACTGCACAATAAAGTAGACTGCAAAAAGTGATTGCCTTAACCCTAAGCCTGATGAATGAATTAACTTCACCTTTAATGTCTAGTACTATGAGGGCCTGTATTCATGCTTAACACCCTCACACCCATTGTAATTTGCGTTTAAAGTAAACATTCTTTCCATAGGTTTCAGAGATGGACCGCTGCCGTTGCAATGTCATAAACTAACTGTTTAATGGAAGGTGATCAGACAGAAAGTAGTCCCAGACTGACAGCTTCTCACAAAATGAATCATCCCGTGACCAAACAAGTCAGTTTGATCGACTTTATTGAGTCTTGACAGGAACACAAAGTGTGCAATGAATGAAAATGTCTTATTGAGCTAGCTTAAATTTGGCGCTGTGGCGTTGGAATCTATCACACGCTCGAGTCGTAGACACGCAGCACAGATCAACTCATCACGCGTTCTCATCTGAATGCCTTCAGATGAGAACGCGTGACTCCACAGACGAGCTGGACATGTCGACATGAGGACATTCTGATATAATTGGTCAAGACACGTATTCTTCATTTCCTCGTTCGAACACGACAAGTTCAAAGAATGGGAGCCCGAGCCAAAGCCACGCCCACCCCGCATCATTAAGTTAATCTACCAGTCGATCTAGGAAGCCTTGAGTTGCGAGAGTTTTAAACATGGATCTATTATATTATCGGTTTTAAAGCTCTCTGACGTTCTGACGCAAGTGATCCAACTCGGTGTCGGAGATGCTGGTGCAGAATAATTTTATTTTTTTATTTTTATTGAGGTTTTGGCTAAAATGACTGCGGAAAATCTGCAAATATTTTTGGAGGATCTCAGTTTTTTGTCGTCGGCGGGCTCAATACAATTTTCGCCTTACATAAAATATTAAATGTATTTTGTAACATTTTTATTAACTTTATACAAACCATTTCACATTTTTGTTTGTTACTTCCTTACTCTTATGTTAAAAACGATCTGCACTACTAAATCGTAGTGATAATAATAACAGACTCACTGCACACTTCGCCAGAGAAATGCCAAAAATAATCAATATTAAAAGATTAGGCAACAGACAACATGGGCGGGTTATTACAGAGTGTGTTCATGTCTAACCTACGATGGGATGTGTCTGTGTTACTAATGTAGGTGTTTGAGCCTCAATGCTAATGCTAACCTAACTTAACATTTACATCGGAAATTAAAATATGATGGAAGTATAATTATAGGCAAATCTGTTGTTTTTAAACACAAAATAAGTGAGACTTTTAAATTGAATGATTACATTTATTTTATGTACCCTGTAAGGTTAGAACTGAGGTGGAAGGTAATTCTCAGATAAGCTAGTCGGACGGTAGGGCTACAGGGCTGTGCATAGATCAGGCTTAGCAACTACTTAAGTAAGCCTGAAGTAATTTGTTCATTGGTCTTTGTTGTTAGTCTTCATCCTATTAACGTTTTAGTCATTACAAAGTGCTATAATATATGCAATTTTCCAGAATTCGTGGCTTGTGACATACTATTTTCTTTAGCAGAAAGATATTTTTGAGCAAGCAAGAAAAAGAGTTTATAACAATGCCCATGAATCAAAACACATCAATGTAAAGGTTTAGAAACAGAACGAGGTCATTGTGTCCCCATAATGAGTTTGTGCCTGCAGCAGCACTTGAGGCAGACACACTGTACGCTCTTTTAACCACTGTGACATCCTGGAATGTGCTGGAGCTGGACCGATAGGGAGAGTTCACTGGTGAGAATGTGTGTGCAAGCGCTGTAATGGACATTGATTTGCGAGGCGAACAAGTTGGGAATGAGAGCTGCATAAAAAAGCCCTCTGCTAGGTGAGTGAAATATGAATACATTACCGCTGCAGCGCAAACAGTCGAGACCATTATTCCACTGTGTTGTCTGATAATGCCATGCAGAAGTTTGATTCACTGTATTTTGCTACTTTTCATATTATGGCATTCAAATTTGTTATGCAAGGGTGAAAACGAACAGTACATTATTACATTATTTTTCAAGATTTGTCCATTTTTGAGATGGCATTAGCTGTGCAATGTGTAAGCCAAATTGTAGATGGCATAGTTTTATTGTATTACTGTATTATTCAGCTCCAAATGCAGTGGCAGCTGGTGATTCAAAAATATATGGGGGGGCTACTTGACATTATGTGATTAGGTGTGTGGCCAGGTGGTAAAATGATGGACACAGACACCAGCAGCTCCAAAAAAAATAATGTGGGTCTTTTATTTCCCGACTGTCCTCAGGAGGAGAACAGCATTAATTTTGGTTTGATTTGGCTTACTCAAAAAATATACTTTACACTTTAATATCTGTGTCAGGAACAAAATAAAATCAACAAAAAAAGACAACAGTAGTGGGCTTAAAGTCCTATGAAAACGCAAAGAATAAATACATCTTACTTTATACATTCGACTGTGGATACAATGAAAATAAAATTACATTAGAATCCCACAGTATGACAATGAACCTTAACTCGCTTGAAAAAAAAAGCAAACAGACTGCTCGGACCACACTCAGCACAGAAGGACCACGAGCAGTACTGTCTCCCCTCTGCATTAACCACAAATACAAACTTGGTCAACAACCAAAAACACAATATTAAACATTAATAAACATGACAATCAATCAATATTGCAACTCACGCCGTCACGCTGTTTCAAACTACCCTTACGTCAGTAGTAACACGCTTCACAGGGCTAGTAGTCGATCTACATCGATCCTTGTTCTCTACAAAATTAGAGGAGAATAATCTTAAAATATGATGCAGTTTAAAGCATTGTCTAACGATATCAAAGATTGTTTTTGTACTAAAAGTTCATTTTAAAGAAAGATTCACAATATACGAACCAAATTCTGCTTTCTCTCAACGAGGCACTCGGCTGTCGCGCTGTGGTGACGTCACAGGTGCGCAAGTGTGACTGTGCTCACATTTGACCACAGTGACATCTGCTGGCTAAACGGAGACTTGCAACTAGCTTTTAAACTATTATATGACCCGGCTACATTCTCCCCTGCCAGAAGTCAACGTCTCGGTGACTTCCTAACCATCAGCCATAGCTTTTGATGTGTAAAGGACCATACCAGCTAACACCTGAGACAGCACATCTGGTGTGAAAGATACTGCATTATTGCAGGCACTCACAGGTAAGTTAAATGGGTTTCTGTTTTGACCAGCGGTTGCCCTTGCACTTTTGCGTGGGGGTGGCATAGGCGTGACTATCTTGGATGGTGCCGCCCTCCGCCGCGGAGCAGGTACTGGTCTTTCTTTAGACAAACCCGGACTTCCCACAACTGATCCTGAGTGAGGAGAATATTTACCAGGCTCATCCATCATGTCAACATCCAACAGTTGGTCACTTCCAGTTTTACTCCTGCTTTCGCCCTCAGAATTACTTTCTAGGTCTTCCAACCTTGGACCAATGGGTTCATCAACTTGTTCCACTAGCAGGTAGTCAGGTTCTGAGGCTGTGGATTCAGTTTCTGAGTCTATATCAGCTTCAGGCTCACGAACAAGGGGAATCATTTGATCTTCCTGACTTGGAGGTGGCAAAGGCCCTACACAAAGACGAAGATTAGACCTATGCACTGTTTTTAGTGGACCACCATTCACTGGGACTACTGTGTGTGTTGTCCCCTGGACATCAATGACTTTATGCACTTTTGATGACCATGAATCTTGAATCGTATTTCTGCCAATAGGACGATGGCGAAGGTACACGTACTGCCCTATTTCCACAGCTGAACAATAAGCTTTAGCATTCTGACGAGCCATTCTTTCTGCCGCTTTTCTTTCAGAAAACTCTCTGGCTCTCTCATGTGCATTCTGAAGATGTTCTCTGTGTGCCCTGAGCCAGTCTGTGTTCTCATCTTTGGTTGTCTCCTGCCCAAGCAGAGCATCAACAGGTAGATAAGGGTGTACTCCAAACAACATGTAGTAAGGAGAGTACCCAGTCGAGGAGTGTGGAGTCACATTATAAGCGTACACAAGTTCAGCTAGATGTTCAGGCCAGCGGCGCTTTTTCTCAGGGGGAAGTGTCTTCAGAAGGTCATGTAAAGTTCTATTAAACCTCTCACACTGGGGGTTTCCCTGCGGGTGATGAGGTGTGGTGCGGCTCTTCTTCACCCCATACAAACTGCATAATTCTGCAATCACAGCACTCTCAAAATTTCTGCCCTGATCTGAGTGGGGTGCCTGAGCAAGCGCTCAGGCACCCCATATTTCAAGAACCACTCTTTCAATATGACCTTAGCAGTTGTGTCTGCCCTCTGGTTTCTAGTGGGGAAGGCTTGGCTGAACTTTGTGAAAACATCGGTGAGCACAAGAACATTTTCACACCCATCACTTGCTCGGTCAAGTATAGTGTAGTCAGCTGCAACAACTTCAAGAGGACGGGTAGCTAGAAATGGAGTTTGGGGTGCACGAACTTTGGGTTGTGGCATCTTTGGTAACACGCACCGTTGACAGTTTTTGATCCATTTTTCTACATCCTCATGCATTCCTCCCCAAAAACACCTTTGTCTCAACAGCCCAAGAGTTCGTTCTATCCCTTGGTGTCCCATCTGATTGTGCACACTGGTGAGGACTTTTTCTTTAAGGCAGGAAGAAAATAATAGCTGGTAGCATTTTCCAAGATTTACATCTTCAATCTCACGATACAAGAGTCCATCTTTTACTCTGAGACGGTGCCATTGTTTCAGTAGGGACCGTACTGGGATGGGCAGAGTTTGTCTTTCCTGTATAGAAGGTTTTTTTCTCCTATCCCAGAGCTCTTTCAAAACCTTAAGTGTTGGATCCGAAGCTTGGAATGTCTGGAGCTCAGCCTTTGTGTAACTGGGAAGAGTTGGTGTGTTGCTCTGCACTGAATCTATCTCCTCACTGTCCATGTGTAAAGAACTTAGCTGTCTCACTCTGCAGTGCTCAACCCCTGCAGCAGTTAACTCAGAACCCAAAGCAGTGCCTACCCTAACAACGTTGCATATAGCTACACAACCGTCAAACTCTGCATCCTCTGAATCTGGATCCAACTCTGTTAAAGCCGGCTGTCTGGAAAGGGCATCGGCTGCTGAGTTACAGCGACTTAACATTTGATGTACTTAACATCAAAGTCAAACACTGCTAACTGCGCTACCCAACGCTGTTGGATAGCCCCCAACTTGGCTGTAGACAGGTGACAAAGTGGGTTATTGTCAGTTAGGACTGTGAACCTGGACCCAAGGAGGTAGCTGCGAAACTTTTCCGTTACCGCCCATTTCAACGCAAGAAGCTCCAGCTTCATACTACTGTAGTTCCTCTCAGCCCCTCTAAGCCTACGACTCGTATAAGCTATGATCTTTTTCTTCCCACCCTGAACCTGATACAGAACTGCACCTAAACCAAGGTTGCTAGCATCTGTCTCTAGGATAAATGGTAACTGAAAGTCTGCATAACCTAGCATAGGCGGATCTGTCAACTTGGCTTTTAGAACTTCAAACGCCACAGAGCATGCTGGAGTCCAGTTCAACTGGAACAATTGTTTGGCCTTAGCAGGACTACTCTCCTTGATACAGCCATTTACAACGTCGTGAAGTGGCCCTGCAACCTGTGAAAACCCCTCAATAAACCGCCTATAATAACTACAGAAACCCAGAAAGGACCGGAGATCTTTAACTGAGCTTGGCTGAGGCCAGGTTTTCACAGCACTTATCTCCTCAGGATCAGTGCCTACACCCTGAGCGGAAACTTGACCTAAGAACTTGACTTCAGATTGAAGAAGTCGACATTTTTCAACTTTAACTTTTAGACCCGTTTCTTTCAGCCTCTGGAGGACAGTTTCAAGTCTCTCAAGATGTTCTTCAAAGGTTTTGGAATACACAAGCAGGTCGTCCAAGTAAACGAGAACAATCTGGAAGGCAAGGTCACTCATTGTTGCTTGCATTAATCTCTGAAACGTTGCAGGCGCGTTGCATAATCCAAACGGCATGCGTAGATATTCATATAGGCCGAAAGGTGTTGTAAAGGCCGTTTTGTGCCTGTCTTTTTCATGGACTGCAACTTGATGGTACCCGCTGGCAAGGTCAATGCTTGAGAAGAATTCTGCACCACTTAAAGCATCTAGACTTTCATCAATACGTGGTAGCGGAAATGCATCACGCCTAGTCTTTAAATTCAACTTCCTGTAGTCTACGCATAGTCTCAGACTACCATCGGGCTTACGGACCAAGACTATTGGTGACGCATATGAGCTTGAACTTTCTTTGATAACACCCTTTCTTAACAGTTCTGAAATGTGATCCCTCACCTCTTTGTACTGATTTGGTGGGATCCGTCTGTATGGCTGGTTAACAGGCGTCTCGTCTAATACTGGGATCTCATGTTGGACATGGTCAGTGTATCCCAGGTCTTCGTCCTGCACTGCAAAAACATCAGCATACTTAAGTAATAGCGCCTTTAACTCTCTTTGCTGCTCACTGGTGCCACCTAAGTGTAACCGATCAAACAGGGCCTGCATGTCTTTGTCAGGATTCTCTTCACTCTTCTGACTAACAGTGACCTCCTCGTGTATAGCCGATATGCGCTGAAACTTAACTTCATAAGGGTCACCTTCAATGCACTCACATGGGGTAAGAACACCTAATCTGGCTTTCCCTGGGAGCCACACATCATTTTGAGAGAAGTTTATCACTTGGACTGGACACATGTGACTATTAGCAAATACAACAGTGGGCATAACAATAACACCACCAGGTAGGAGTATTGCCTGGTTCTAGCACCATAACAGAGGTGTCACTAGAGTCTCTCTTTGGGCCCCTTACATAAACTGTGGACACTGAAAGGGCAGGCAGGTGACATTTATTTTTCTGTGCAACACGAGCCAAGGCCATCTTTTCCAACAGTTCCGCCTTCTGTACTCTTTGAAAAGCCTCTCTCCACTCTGAATCCAGTTCTCCTCCAAGTGCTGCATCAAATTCTGTTAGTATCAACTCTTTGCACCGTTTTGCAATGTTCATTCCAATTATGCCAGGTGGAGATGGATCATATTCATTTTTGTCTGTTTTACTGCCGTCTCTGTCTCGTGTTATCAAAAATCCACATTCAGGTAGTGTCACCCCCATGACTTGAATATCTAGCTCTACATAACCCAGGTACGGTAGTGGTAGCTTGTTAGCCGCAGTGATTTTCAGCCATTTTGATGTACAGTGCATGTCCTCATCCTCCCCATGGAGATGGTCCCTGAAAAATCTCTCTCTGTTAAAGTGCTAACATTGCTTCCTGAGTCTATGAGGCATTGCAGGGAAACACCACCGATTTGAATGTCGACAATGGGGCATTTACCTACTGCATTTCTCAAAAAGCGCTCTTTGGTCAAAGTTTGTGGGGAGCCTTCGGACTTACCTTGCATTGCCTGGCTCATAGCAATGGAGGGACCCCGTTTGCCTGTACAGAAGAGGTAGTTGTGCTTGTCTGGGTTGGAGCTCTACGTGCAGGACATTGTCTAGCCATGTGTCCAACTCCTTCACACCTTAGACAAATAGGCTGACCATCTTCAGTATATCTGGGAGTTACTTTTGGCCTATTGGTCATGTTTGGTACAGTCTTTTGAGCGTTAAGATCACGCACAGCAGTTGTTAACTCTCCAATAGCTTTACCTTGCTGAGCTATTATTTTCACAACTTCCTTGAGTGTTGAGGCCAATTCACTTTCTGTGTTGCTGTTGGACTTAGCATTTACAAAATATCCATCCAGACTCTCTCCCACAAGGTTTCTGTTCCTCGCCACATTGGAAGTTCTGTTACGGTCTTCGAGGCTCTACATAATGGCTTCTTCACGAACATCAAACAGGCTGGACTGTGGTTTCTCTCTGATCAGCCGTCTGAGCTCGCGGCGGAGGGCAGAATCACGCACCCCCTCAATAAACTGGTCTCTTATTGCAAGTCATTAACAACATTAGGAGAAGTTAATAGAGCAGAGTTTAACAACTGTGAAAGAGCATGCGAATAGTCCCTCAAATCTTCTCCATCTGGCGGTCTACGTGCATAGAATGCATGTAACAACTGTGGTGTTGTACGTTTCTCTCTAAAAGCTTCACGTAAGAAAGAAAACAATTCATTGGGTGCAACCGTGTGTCCATGTGTACGTAGCTTGATCTCATCTAATGCAGAACCCTTTAAATGTGACAAAATAAAGTCTATTTGGTCCCTTTCCCTTAGACCCCTTAGACTCATAGCCCGCTCAATCTCTTCAATAAACTCGTCCACAGAGTGAGCGTCTTTACCCGGATCACCATTAAAAGGTACAATCTGTTTCTCTCTTGGCACATACACAACGGACCTCGGTTGTACGTCACCCAAAGAAGCAATACTGGACATTACAGCATCATGTTTTCGACTCAGTTCATTAAGCTGTAACTGTAACCCTAATAACTGGTTACCACTCTCGGTTAGAGGTGTAGAGGAAGCACCTCCTGCCGATTCACCTCCTGCATGGCTTGGTCCAGGAATTGAACCGCCTGGTCCGTCCTCTCCGTCTGACATCTTGCAATGTCTTTCTTTAAGTTGCAGTTTCTTGTAGTCCTCAAGTCCTTTGGAACCGTTCCAGTGGATACTCTTCCTCACAGCAGCAGTGTCTTCAGCTGAGCGGAACACCTCTTCACCACTACTGTTGTCTTAAAATTAAAAATGTTCAAAAACAACCAAATTTACCAGGAAATCCCACTCCTGACACCAAAAAAGAGGGGTGTGTGGCCAGGTGGTAAAATGATGGACACAGACACCAGCAGCTCCAAAAAAAATAATGTGGGTCTTTTATTTCCCGACTGTCCTCAGGAGGAGAACAGCATTAATTTTGGTTTGATTTGGCTTACTCAAAAAATATACTTTACACTTTAATATCTGTGTCAGGAACAAAATAAAATCAACAAAAAAAGACAACAGTAGTGGGCTTAAAGTCCTATGAAAACGCAAAGAATAAATACATCTTACTTTATACATTCGACTGTGGATACAATGAAAATAAAATTACATTAGAATCCCACAGTATGACAATGAACCTTAACTCGCTTGAAAAAAAAAGCAAACAGACTGCTCGGACCACACTCAGCACAGAAGGACCACGAGCAGTACTGTCTCCCCTCTGCATTAACCACAAATACAAACTTGGTCAACAACCAAAAACACAATATTAAACATTAATAAACATGACAATCAATCAATATTGCAACTCACGCCGTCACGCTGTTTCAAACTACCCTTACGTCAGTAGTAACACGCTTCACAGGGCTAGTAGTCGATCTACATCGATCCTTGTTCTCTACAAAATTAGAGGAGAATAATCTTAAAATATGATGCAGTTTAAAGCATTGTCTAACGATATCAAAGATTGTTTTTGTACTAAAAGCTCATTTTAAAGAAAGATTCACAATATACGAACCAAATTCTGCTTTCTCTCAACGAGGCACTCGGCTGTCGCGCTGTGGTGACGTCACAGGTGCGCAAGTGTGACTGTGCTCACATTTGACCACAGTGACATCTGCTGGCTAAACGGAGACTTGCAACTAGCTTTTAAACTATTATATGACCCGGCTACATGTGTGTTTTTTAATGTCCAAATGTGAATGTTTTAATAATTTTAAATACACATTTACAACTGAATTAATGAAGTAAAGAAACTTCCACTTTTGATAATGGTAATACAATGATTTAGACTCAGATACCATTTGTGAGAAAATACATTTGACATAAAATTACATTTTACACTTAAAATTGCAGACTGTAAAGAGCAAATAAAAAATCTCATTGATA
Source organism: Eucyclogobius newberryi (assembly GCF_026437365.1). NCBI lineage: Eukaryota > Metazoa > Chordata > Actinopteri > Gobiiformes > Gobiidae > Eucyclogobius > Eucyclogobius newberryi. The sequence continues at coordinate 12,855,844 of NW_027315945.1, forward strand.
CTGTACATTATAGTGCATAGTAGCAATTACTACATTAAGAGAAAATAAAGAACACAAACGGTCTCTTTCAGAAAACCGTACAGAAAACCAAACAAAAAGATCAACTTCTAAGTGGCATTGGTTAACCCGAACTAAATGTGTGTAACATTTTACATTTTTATTTTGAATCATCACAGACAACATGCTGTATGGAAAGTTGTAAGATAAGATAAGATAAGATAATCCTTTAATATCCACACAAGGGGAAATTTCGTTGTTACAACGCAGTAGAACAGGAGGAAAGGACAGATTATAGGAAAAAAAAAAAAAAAACACTCTTAATAGAACTCTTGGGAACTCTTGGGAAATAAAATAAAATAAAATAGATAAATAAAAAATAAAAAGATAAAGATAATAATAATAATAATAAAATAAAATAAAGTAAAAATAGCAGGTAAATAGGTAATACTATTAGCAGGTAAGTAAACAGAATAAAACCAAAATAGAACACTTATTTACAGGTATTGCACATGGTTACATCAGTATTGCACATGTTCAGGGCTAACAGTGTTTGTTATAAAGTCTGACAGCAGCAGGAAGGAAAGACCTGCGAAACCTTTCCTTCACACAGCGAGGGTGGATCAGTCTCTCACGGAGTGTCCTGCAGGGGGCGACACTCATGGTCCAGCATAGATGTGAATCTAGCCAGGACCCTCCTGTCCCCCACCTCCTGCACCGAGTCCAGAGCACAGCCCAGGACGGAGCTGGACTTCTTGATGACTTTGTCCAGCCTCTTCCTCTCCCTCTCTGTGATGCTGCTGCTCCAGCAGGCCACACCGTACAGGAGGGCTGATGCCACCACAGAGTCATAGAAGGTCTTCAGGAGTGGCCCTGTCACTCCAAAATACCTGAGTCTCCTCAGGAGGTAGAGCCGACTCTGGCTCTTCCTGTACAGTGCGTCTGTGTTATGAGTCCAGTCCAGTTTGTGGTTCAGATGAACACCCAGGTACTTGTATGAGTCCACTCTCTCAATGTCCCGTCCCTGGATGTTCACTGGTTCACTGTTATTCAAGATGTCGTTAATAGCATTCTTTCATGGGTTTTCTATTAACCAAACCATTTCTGTATGAATAGAAATTCAGCAATGCTTTCAGTGTTGGCATTACCCAGTCTAATAAACTCCCAAAAAGCTCCTCATATGTCTCATCGGCTAGGAGTGATAAGAAATCAGCTGCTTTCACTTCCTCATGACTATAGTTTTTATTCACAGTCACAGTTCATTCTGGATAGTTTTGTACGTACCTTTGAACACAGTCACACCGTTCAAGTGCTCCTTAAGCGCAGTGTCCAAGGAAGACGCAAAACTGACCAGTCCCTGCAAAATTCCTGGATTGTTGGAGGTGTCTGTCTCAACATTTAACACAGTTAATTCATTTTCTGTCCACTTCTTTGTTGTGTTTTTTTCCTGCCAGCCTGTAGCCATCATCCAGTTGTGTGGCGATGTTAGCCTTTCCCAATAAAGCTAACTTCAGACAGATATTTCATGTCCGGACACCATTTTCACACCAAGCAGTTTTAAAAAATAAACACTGAAAACAAAAAAGAGCATTAGCTTCACTGCAACCAGCTAGCCACAGCTACTTAACGCTGACGAAAGCCTCTGGTATAACACTTTGGTCTTTTTTAACCTCCTATCTGACCTTGATGGGAGGCTGGTCCGGTCCACTTCCCTTTATTTGTTTCTTTCAAAAGGCTTTTGAAGCAGAGCTCGTGTACATGTGCACGATCATGTGTCGTCCATGTGTCGTGCACATGTTCATGCGTCGTACACATGTGTTCCTGCGTTCCTGCGTATATCACCTGTCGCCTTAAAAATATAATGACGGATACAAATAGCTCATGACAGAGTTTTTGGGACCCTGTTCATTCATCATGACGGACTGTAATTATGTCCAGTGGCTCAAGGTGGTGGAGCAAGGACTATTATTTAAACATCATATTAAGTAAATTATGCAAAACAAAAGCAACACACCTGTTCTGTGTGGATGACACACACTTCAGATAAAATATCTATGGATAGGCCTGAGCTTGATTCTGTGTGGACAAAACATGTAAATACATTTTATCCCAGTTCTTCTGTACCCCAAACTTCTTATGTTTTGCGACACACTATAGTTTTTGTTCATAGAGCGTGGTGTCTCCATTTCCTCTCAGACGTATCAATACCCTTCACATGTCACAGTTATTCGTCACCTGGCTCATCCGTGTAGTTCCTGTGAAGGGTCCCTGCGAGCCAGATTTATAGCCACCTGAGTCGTCCCCTCTCCATTCCCCCATTAGAGTCCGTTTCTGTCAAGTGCACCTCTCTGGCCCAATGATAAAACCACAGATTGAAGGCCTGTCGCTGCCTCAAATCATCCAGGATCCCATGTGCGAGACCATTATGAGATTGTGTATCCAGTATTTGACCAGGGGACATGGGCAGCTGGTGCGGTTGTAAATGATTGCCGGAGAATAGGGAGTGATGATGGCGCCTTGTGGGATGCAGTTAGGTGAAAAGTGTCAGGAGCAGGATCGTAGCTGAATCTGGTCATTAATAACCTCCTGTTGTTTTGACCATGTGTCCTGTGCTCTGCTTCGGTGTGTTTGAGCCGGGAGGATCAGACTTTATTCTTTATGGGAAATGTCCCCAGGTAAACATCTTGTTCCAACTGCTCCATACACTTCACTGCTCCATCATTCATTCACACTCTCAGCTCTGGAGACGGAGCTTGTGAACTTGCAAGGGCAGCTCTGGATTGAAAAGAACAATTGGCTATATAAGTGACAAAATAACGAGTTAAACCATTTCAAGGACAAATAGAAGTTTTTGTGTTTAGTCCAGTTCATTTATGTTGTACCTCACTGTTTGTTTTTCTGCTATTTTTGTGTTGTTAATAATTCATAATACAGACAAGCTTTACATTTGCACAGTGGATGAACCTTTCTTACTACAATGCTTTTTGTGCACCCATGCATGCATTCTATAATGTCCAATGTCCCCATGGTGATATAGCACCCCTGGGTCAAGACCATTTTGCTTCATAGTTGACGTGGCATTGGCCCTTCAGCATTCTGCGATATATTATTTATGTAAGACTTCTTTTCTATATTCATTATTTCAAGAGTAGTATTTTATAAAACACTATCCAAGTACGTCAATCTACCCTCAGCCATAGCCTTTTCCACAATAAAATAGCAGGGATCTATGATGACTTGAATCAGGTCTGTGTGCTTAACGCTGAAGGCTGAGCTGGAACAGCAGGCAGAGGTCAGGAGCAGCAGCAGCAGCACTAAGGACGATGTGTTTTCATAAACATCAGTGCAACTGGAGAGCAGGAGAGGTGAAGTGTGTGCAAATGCCATCAGCAAGTGGCACAGGGTGGCCGTCATTTGTCAAGGAGCAAAGGATGAAGCTATATAATGCTCTCATGGTCAGTTGTCAATTATGTACATTAATATCCTTTTTTTTTTTTTTTTATTGCTTATTTGTGTTGCCAAGCCTCACAAATGCGGCTTCTTATTATTAATTCCTAGGGTGCAGAACAAAAAATTGAGAGCTAATCTTTTATTTTGACTTGTAACTTATGTCACACTATCTAAATCTAAAATGTTTGTTTTTTTTTGTGCAGATGGGGGTTTATTTATGAATGCGATTTCAAATGTAGGATTTTCTCATTACTTTGCTGCCAGGTATGGTTTTGTATTCACATTTTATTTTGAGGATCTCCTGGTTGGACACAGCAGGTTGATAGCTGTCAGCTCCTGTCGACATGATGGACAAGGAGGCGCGCATCTGTTATTTACAAATCACTTGTCACCCACTTTCCCTCAAACATGTGCCATTAGATTGAAATTATAATAATCAAATTCCCTGTTATAACCTATCCCCTCCCTTATCTTATACCACTGCACTCTGTTCTCAACTGGTCTATTCGCAAAAGCACATATTTTGCAGTCATCAAAACCAAAACCATGCCAATTCCATGGTAAATACGGATTTTGTTTTTGTTTTTGTTTGTTTAACTGTAAATGGACTTGAGATTCTTCACATAATTGGCCCAGTTCCAAGTGTCACAGGCGTTTTTGGCCCATGAAGGAAATATGAGCCTGGGAGTTCAGCAGCGGTGGCAGCCAGATGAAGTGAGGAAAATACACACAAGTGGAATGATGAAAAAGATGATTTTGGGAGACGGTTTGTATTCTGCAGCAAGGTAAAAATTAATAGTCATAGATTGGTTGCACGCTCTGGATCTCAATTTACTCGTCAAGCCAACAGATTAGGGTCAAAAGACTAATCATTCAGAAGCACTTATTCAAAAGCATACTCAATATTAGTAGTTGATGTTTTTGTACTAATAAATGCAAGCTGTTCTCTTACTGAGAAACTTGGAGGGTTATTGTGTCACAAAAAATGTTATTAAGTCGGAGACGGTTTAAACATGCATCTATTTGTGCTCCTAAACCTGCGGCTTATGTTGTTTTAAAAAATTGTGGAATCAGAAAAGGCATATTTTTAGATGGGTGGGAGAAGGCTGTTGTTTTGGTGTGTGCCCGTCTTGTTTTCCCTCTTATCTGGGTGCCCCACTTCTGTCTCAAAATATGGGTTTGATTTTGGGTCACGACACAAGAGAATGCCTATTAAGAACAGACAACTTGATTTTATGTATATATGATCTTTGTTTTTATTATCTGGCATGAAAAGCATTATTAAGCCATGGAGTCGCCATGGGAAACGGACTAGACTTGTTATTTTCACAGCCGAAGTTGCACACATTTAAATAAAGTAAGTGAACTTTCTTGCTCTTTTAGGTCAGCCATAGTTTTAGCGATGGCACATTGTGAATAAGAGGAAGATTCTCTTTTAAGTTTGTTTCAATTTCTGATTCAAATCTATTACAAAAATTAAATAAAAATTCATGGGACTCATCTACATTATTCCTGTGGACTAGATAACATGTTTAGGTCCATTGTTTTTTGTCTTAAATGAATTAGATAAAAACGCAGTGCTAGATCTTCCAACTTTGAAGTCATTCCAAGAACCTTTTTATTTTACATATAACAACTGATCAACCCTTAAGCGGCTTCCACACCGCCGCGGCCGAAGCGTCCAGTTTACATTCAAAGTCTATAGTAAACGCGCGTCGAGCGCGTAGTGCGTTATCCGCAGCGCAATTTCTTCGTTTTTGCGGTGCGATTGGTGCGTTTTCTTACGCTCTCGACGCTTTGCACGCGCGTATGAGCCGGCCGATGCGGCTTACGCGACGCGTTCAGATATGTCCAGGTCTCTGCAGCAGAAGCGTAGCAGCCGCCGCAGCAGCCAATCAGATCTGACGCTCCAGTGACATACGTACGTACGTATTTCCCCTCTCATTTCCGGTATTCCCCGTGGAATTCCCCAAGAAGCGCCACTTTTTCCTTGCTCGTCAACAATTGCAGACAAAAGACTGATTGTGGCCGTGTGTGGGAGAAAGGAGCTGTACGATGTATTCACGGTGGAATACAGAGACAGAAACAAACCAAAAACGCTCTCGATATCCGCCATTTTACACAATGAAAGGCCACACCGACAACAACTCCACTGCTCATGCGACAACACCTCTACTGTGCATGTGCGCAGAGAGCTCGAGCGCGCCGTACGCACGCCTGTGTATAGTGGCCGGGGCGTCGATAGCGCGCGTCCGGTGCGTAAACCGTGCGTACGCGTGCTCAAATTCTGCGTCGGGCGCGATTAGGCAGCGGTGGTCTGTACGTAGCTTTACGTTTACCTCAGATTGAAATGGCACCTTTAAAAGTTATACAAGTAAAAGTCCTTCAACTTGATTAATAAATCGCTATAATCAGTTGTACATGTATCACCATTTCCAAGGTAGTTCAACAAAAAAGTGCATGAATTGAAAGGAGAAGACAATTCTTTAATGTTTGCAATATATAACGCCTTTCTACGTTCAACACGACTTTTAAAAATTCACCTTCAACCTTAACGTGATGGCACTCCCCAAAGAGATACGGCAGTCTGCAAAGTGTATTTTACAACCTCACTCTGACTTTGCATTTGTGGCATTACTGTTTATTGGTCCACTATTCATCCAATATATTTGCACGGAAAGGACAACTGGTGGACTGGACTCATTCTGTCATCCCTCAGTAGAGCCTATAGGTTGACTCAGCAGCAGAATAAAGTTTGTACTTAAGACTGAGTGATCTGACCTTTAATGTTCGCTTCAGAGGATCATAGGGATCATTGATATTCATAACAGAGCTAACGTGGAGTTGTACAGCTTTAAACTCAGTCACAACCTGACACGCAGCTAGAATGTCTAAATCAGCTGATGCATGGGCTTGCATATCCGCTCTACACCTTTTTTTCTCTATTTCTATTTATCATGCATAGACTGCTTCTACACATTCAGTTCAAATTAGAATAACCTAATTATTCCCTTGGGGGAATTTCATACTTTCTATAGGTCTGTGGGGTGCCTTCTGTGCTCTACAGTCAAATGCCTTGTGCATTTGCCAACATATTGATTCAGTCCTAAGGGTTTGTTTTCTTGGTGCCATTTTTGCATGAGATGTCACCTTTATTCTATAAATAAGTAAATTCAGTTTGAATTGCAAGTTGCCGATCAGTTTAGAAAATGCTAAATCTCTCCAGTCCCTCTTTTTGGAAACTTTGTGTGAACCACAGCACCACAGTTCCACTCCATGAATTCTGCTCCTCCAGTGCCTGTCTCCCCAAACTTCACACCGGAAAACAAAACACTTTGCCTAAAAATAGACCGAAAACAGGTAATTTGCTTAGTCACGATGGATGAAGGCCCACGCTACACCTTCTGCTAAAGCTTCCTCCTAATTTAACCTCATTTGTCGCTGCACTGCAGTGGCACCATTTGCTCCCAGCAACATTATGAACCAAATGTCAGTCGCTACGCCATATGCACCTGCACCATTTAGCGTGAACCGGGTGCTCCGTAATGTGCACACAGAAATCACTTAAATAATGGGAAGAGGAGGCCATTCTCGCTAAATGCACCTGGATGCTAATGCACAGATTCATAACATGGGCAATGTATTAAAGAGCTATTATTACGAATATGAAGGAGAAGATGACCATTGGTACTATTTTAGATGGCTCCAAAAAGAGTTGTTGTTTTTCATGCAGCATTTATGAAGGATTGTATAACTAATATTAGAAAGTTGACTTGTGATACCTTATGCTTTACTTTTTTGATCACATACTTCTCTTTTAACTTCTTACCCTTATGCTAAAATTGTACAAACTTCATGGCTCTGTTAATTTGTAAACGTTATTATGTATTTCAGAGAACACAAAATGTTTGGCATTGAATCGTTTGTCTGACAAACGTGAGAAAAGCTCTTCAAATGCAGCTGTTGTTTAGATGACAAACTATTGAACAATATCCATGGCAGCAGTTCTTAGCATTGCTATTGGTCGGATCCAGAAATGTTTCCATGTGTACACCTCAGGACCTCTAAAAAACTCTCGTGTGCATTATTGTACCTAAACTGCAGACCCTCACCATTTTAAACTATTTTGAGCAACAACAACTGATGGTTAATTGTAATCCTCCCAAGCAATTTTGGCCTCGGTGGCCAGAAAAGCATGAACCATAAGAGAAGAAAAGCCTCCCGGTACGCTTGTTGTTATGGTTGCCAGCAGACAAACAACACGCTAACTAAACAGCTCAGCGGATTTAAACATTGAATTAGGCAAGTGAACCTCCATCTTTCCTACACATACACAAACTGGAAAACATTATATATTAGGTGATTTTCTACTAACAATGCATTGGACTATTGTCTTCACGGGCCAAAAGAATGAATGTGAGCCTCAGTGAGTAGTGTTATTTATCCAGGTCTCCTTTGGGACAAGAATATACCCTCCTCCACTGAAGGGCACAGTGCCTTTCGCCCGGACACAGTCTTCCTCTGACATGAAGCTAGGATGGGCAAATGAGTAGAGTATATGGAGCAGCTGGGGAAGTAGGAGAATTACATGATATATAGTCAAGATGATGCCGAGTATTTCCATTTGTAATGTGTAGTGTCCTGACTAGGACCAGGAAGTATGATCACATTAGTCTTGTGCGCAGGTCTCTGCACTGGCTCCTGTGGCTCAGAGAATAGACTTTAAAGCAGCTCTGCTTGTGTACAAGTCTCTCCATGGCCTAGCACCAAAGTACATCTCAGACATGTTAGTGCCATATGAACCATCTCTGACTCTGAGGACCTAAGGGACCGGCCTCCTGCTGGTGCCAGAGTCAGGACTAAAAATGGACCGGCCTCCTGCTGGTGCCAGAGTCAGGACTAAAAATGGACCGGCCTCCTGCTGGTGCTAGAGTCAGGACTAAACATGGACCGGCCTCCTGCTGGTGCCAGAGTAATGACTAAACATGGGGAATCTGCGTTTCAGTTTTATGCAGCTAAAATCTGGAACAGTCTTCCTAAAGATGTGAGACAGGCTTCTACAAAGAGGCTTATTCCTCTTCCCCCCTCCCTCCCCTGGGCAGCTCGGACCACAACCGTGTACATCTGAGGCCTGTGTATGAACCCATCGTGCGCAGGCAGCCTGTGGTGTCCCGTGAGGTGAGGATGTGGTCTGCTGAGAGCGAGGAGGCTCTGAGGGACTGCTTCAGCACCACTGTCTGGACTGAGCTTTATGACCCACATGGGGAGGACATCAACACCATCACAGAGTGCATCACGGACTACATCAACTTCTGTTTTGAGAACATTGTTCCCTCCCGGACGGTGCGGTGTTTTCCAAACAACAAGCCATGGATTAACCGTGAACTGAAGGCTCTGCTGAAGGAGAAGAAGAGAGCCTTCAGGTCAGGGAACAAGGAGGAGCTGAGGACTGTGCAGAAGGAGCTGAGGAGGAAGATCAGGCAGGCTGAGGCCGGCTACAAGAGGAGGATGGAGGAGCAGCTGCAGCAAAAGAACATTCAGGGACTGTGGAGGAGCCTGAAAACCATCTCGGGCTTCAAAATCCCCCCTGCCCAGACAGAGGGGGATCTACAGTGGGTGAATGATTTAAATGCTCACTTCTTGAGGTTTGATCGGTCACCCGCCCCTCCCCCTGCACAGCTGCATGCTCCCTCTTCCACAGCTGGACAATGCCCTGCATCTGTTCCTCTTCGCTTCTCTGCTCCGGCCCATCAGCTCCCCACTTCGCCTGGACTCACCCATCCCCCCAGCACACAGTCCCCCTGCCAACCACTGACTGTCACAGCAGCACAGGTGAGGAGTGAGCTGAAGAGGATTAAAGTGAGGAAGGCAGCAGGACCTGATGGCATCAGCCCCAGGCTCCTTAAGTCCTGCGCAGATGAACTGTGTGGAGTTGTGGAGCATGTCTTCAACATGAGCCTGAAGCTGAGGGTGGTACCACAGGTCTGGAAGACCTCCTGTCTGGTACCTGTGCCTAAGACACCGCGCCCCAAAGACCTCAACAGCTTCAGGCCAGTGGCTCTCACGTCCCACCTGATGAAGACACTGGAGCGGCTAGTCCTGGACCACCTCCGCTCCACCGTGAGCTCAGCCATGGACCCGCTGCAGTTTGCATATCGGTCTGGCATCGGAGTGGAGGACGCCGTCATCTCCCTGCTGCACCGCTCTCTCTCTCACCTGGAAAAGCCTGGCAGCTCTGTGAGGATTCTGTTCTTCGATCTTTCCAGCGCCTTCAACACCATCCAGCCGCTGCTCCTGAGGGACAAGCTGGAGACGGCTGGTGTGGAGTATGACCTGGCAGAGTGGATCCTGGACTACCTCACAGACCGACCCCAGTTTGTGAGAGCCCGGAACTGTGTGTCTGACACTCGGACCTGCAGTGTGGGGGCGCCCCAGGGCACTGTCCTCGCGCCCTTTCTCTTCACCCTTTACACTGCAGACTTCAGACATGACACGGACAGCTGTGTCCTGCAGAAGTTCTCTGACGACTCTGCTATCATTGGACTCATCACGGACGACGATGACGCGGAGTACAGAGGACTGGCGCAGGACTTTGTGGACTGGTGTCAGCGGAACCACCTCCTCATCAACGCGGGGAAGACCAAGGAGATGGTGGTGGATTTCCGCAGACGCCACCCCACTGCCCCCTCACCAGTGAACATCCAGGGACGGGACATTGAGAGAGTGGACTCATACAAGTACCTGGGTGTTCATCTGAACCACAAACTGGACTGGACTCATAACACGGACGCACTGTACAGGAAGAGCCAGAGTCGGCTCTACCTCCTGAGGAGACTCAGGTCTTTTGGAGTGACAGGGCCACTCCTGAAGACCTTCTACGACTCTGTGGTGGCATCAGCCCTCCTGTACGGTGTGGCCTGCTGGAGCAGCAGCATCACAGAGAGGGAGAGGAAGAAGCTGGACAGAGTCATCAAGAAGTCCAGCTCCGTCCTGGGCTGTGCTCTGGACTCGGTGCAGGAGGTGGGGGACAGGAGGGTCCTGGCTAGATTCACATCTATGCTGGACCATGAGTGTCACCCCCTGCAGGACACTCTCTCCGCTCTGGAGAGCAGCTTCAGTGAGAGACTGATCCACCCTCGATGTGCGAAGGAAAGGTTCCGTAGGTCTTTCCTTCCTGCTGCTGTCAGACTTTATAACAAAAACTGTTAGTACTGAACACTCGCAATACTGACCTAACCATGTGCAATTCTGTCATATGTGCAATTGCTGTTGGAATTCATGTGCAATTCATGTGCAATCTATGTGCTGTCGTGACACATATTCATGTGCAATTACTGTCGTGATCACATGCAATGGTATTTATGTATTTATTTATTTATTTGTCTATGGGAGTTTTTATTTATTTATAGGAGATCTTCTACTGAAAGTGTTTTTCAGACTTCCTATAAGTGATCTGTTCTTCTGTATCTACCTCTGTATCTACCTGCGTTGCACCAATGAAATTTCCCCATGTGGGACAATAAAGGAATATCTTATCTTATCTCTTATCTTATCTTACTCTGACAATGTTCAAATTTAAGCTAAAAGCAGTTATGTTTAGCTGTGCATATGACTATTTACACTCTTCTCTTTTATGTCTTAATCTGTTTTGTGATTTCTGTCATGTCTTGCCTTGCCTTAGGGATGTAAGGGAAAGTAGTATCAAGTCCCACTTGGATTTTATTGCCATTTTAAATCATGTGTGTTGATAATGTGTAAATGAGATATAGAGTATATCGCAAATTGTTAGGTCATATATTAAAAAAATTGTAAGAGCACTACTACTACTACTTTTTACAAATGGATCACACAAATCGTCCTTTGAAAGAATGCAAATCGACTGCAGCAAACATTACATCGGGAAATATCACTTAAATCCTTGTCTGATGTGCCATATGTGAGTGTTTAGCTCAGCCTATGCCAGCGTCTGCCAGCTCTGTATGTCCTTCTGCTGAAGGTAAAAGTTGTTTGGGGATAAATTTCATTTCCTCACATCAAAGTGGATCCTCATAAGCACCTAACCTGCCACTCAGTGCACTCTCTGGCTGATACATGAAAGGAAGACCTTCCTAAAGCCCATTCTACTGTATACAAACAGATAATCCCATCTGTGGGAGTTGAACTAACTCTATTCCCCTCAGACCTCTCAGTGGTTTTGTACAATTATAAGAGCAAAGATAAGCATGTCACCTGTCATAGAATAGGTATTTAATATCTGTTTGGCTAATAACACCTTTCTCTGTCACTCAGCAATAGGTGAGTGCTTGTTTTAAGCACTATAGCAACAAGAAACACATTTATGTCACGATTAAGACCGCACTCTGCGTCTATGCAACATTCTACATTTTTGCCTTCAGTTTGTCCGTTTATTTCTTGTATAAGAGCCATTGAGTTAGTGTTTTAGCTGTACATAACAGTGTTGGTGAAATAATTAGAGCTGGCCTCATGGCTTTGCGACCACAGGCCAAAATGAGACTAAAGCCTCATGAAACTTTACAATTCAGTGAAAGTGGTACCAGTCAAAAGCACAAGACACTGCATACAAATGGAAATGTAGGAATCATTAGGCCCTTCGGAATGATGTCAGCCCTAACATTACACTTACATACTACAGCTCACAGACACGGCCTTATTCATATGCATAGGCACCTCTTTGTCCATCCGCAATTATATAAGAGCTGTTGACAAGGAGGACTCAAAACATTATTGAACTTAGTTGATTTCAAACATGAAGCCTAAACTTGTATGATACATACATCTTAATAATCTGCACTATATTAAAGCTATGTTACTTATAGTTTGTGTTTCACTTTGACTTCTGCTAATCACATAGCACTTTTAGGGGTCAACAAGCTGAATTTAAAGAGTGACTGTGTTGATCCTAATGGCCTCTGTCAGCAATCAATGGCTTCCCAGAAACTACGAGTCCATGCGTGGTGCGACCAGGTGGCTTATGTTCCCTTCTGGGGCCTGCAGAGTTGGTGAATACTAAAAACAACTTCACAACAAAACATTAACATAAGAAAATGCTGATTTGAAAGCTGTTCTAATCTGATTGCTCTGCGTCCCACTGAGCTTGAGTGGTTTGGCTTGCAAAGTGCTTTTAAGTAGTTATTATGCAGAAGTTGGAGTAGTTTAAAGTTTAGCAAGTTTAGCTTTTTGCCAACATGACTGATTTAAAGTTTATCCCTGGGTTTGCATATTGTTTTCTTCGAAGAAAATAAAGAGATCTAAATTGATAATGTTTTTGATTTTGCTTCATAGTGGCTTACACGTACTGGCAGGAAGGTATTTTGGAATTCAGACCGTGTCAACTAAAACTACTTTTCATTCCAAACAAGACCAAGTGGAATTGGTTTGGGTGGCAGCCACTCTAAACATGTTCTACAGAGGTAAAAACCAGGTTGCCAGCTACAGTTTGCACACTTTTCGTGTGCACATATGGCAGTTATATACAAAGCAATGGCTCGTCTCCCCAGATATGAAAGACACAATGCATTGAATCTGATGTGGAAACATAGATGCTCTGTCACAAAGAGCAGCGGACAGGACAAGAGCAGTCACTGCAGCACACACTGTTGACAGCTGGGGTGATTCATGTTGGCTCTTAGGTCAAGAGGAAAAACATGGCTGCGATATTGCCACCGAGACACTATGATGGCTATTTGAAGAATAGTCCAATTTGGTCTGGGAGACTTGCTGTGTCTTATTGGATTTTTTTTGCGCTGATTAATGTGGCGGTTCCATCCCCAGCACACATGGCTAGAGCTTCCCCCTTCAAGATGTAATTGTGTTTTTCATAGATGCTATTAATTAAGATGTAAAATTGAAGGCTTTACTAGTGAGATAAAAAGAGTACTCGCTGTAATCAATTAAATGATAAATAATGAATCAAACTCTTTCCATTATTTGCCACCCGGAGACATTCAATTATTTCGCATCCTCACCTATTTTCCCATAGGAATTTGAGTAACAGCCCAGCTAAGTGATTGGCTTATAGCGTCTTAGGCCCCTGTTGCCACAATACGCACATTGACACACACGTACACTCGCAAACACGCTTGTTTATCTCACACAGCAGTAATCGATCCGTTCCTTCATATTTACTGTAACACAATTAGCTAATGGAGGACATGTAGGCGAGGGGGGATTTGGAAGCACTCCCTAGTGGAGCTGATGATTGGGAAGGATGAATGGCCATAAGGGCCCGGCTGGCTGCTTCTGGCTCTTCCTCACCGCAGAGAGCTCCTTCCTGACTTAAATGTATCATTACAGCTGCAGTGCATGTCTTTTTGCTGGCTGTGTGGGTAATGGGGGCCGGTCTCAGTGCACCGTCCTTTGCCTGGCAATCAAATAATTGGAGTAGACACAAGCTTCTGCATTTCAATGGTGATATTCTGTATATGGTATACGATTATGTTGAATTTGTTCCAAGGTTCTAGCCATAACTGCTGCGTTTAGTCGATCTGTCTTCAAACTGTATTTTTACTTTATCATGACACTTTTCTGAGTTTTGGTAGAAACTGTGTTAGCATGTGATCCCCATGGTGTGCTTGGAATTTGAACACAGCTTTAATGCATCTGTGTTATGACTCAAGTAAAATATCTTTGTCTTTACCTTAAAGGATGACTGTGAAGGTGCTTGCATACAATTCCAACAAAGTGGTGATGATCCTAATTTTTGTCATTTCTAATACCAATTTGGTACTGATTTCCCTCTTAAAGTAGCGTCAAAATTTTCGCTGGACGCCTGTACATTTGAAGGTAGACCCCCTAGGCGCGCATAAAAAAAAACCTCACCAGCAGACACGTATCCGAGGCGTCCAGCGCACATGCGCAGTGGAGGAGATGTTGTGTTCCACGTGTTGTTTTCTTAAAACCAGGTTTTTAATATTTTGCTTTATCTATGCGCCAATGAGCAGCTGCCATTGGCTTGAATGGACCGCCATCTTTGGCCCTGGAGGCTTGTTAAAGGTTGAATGGACGATTTTTTTGGCCCAAATCTGAGTCTTATTTCCTCGTGGCGTGGACGGCCGATTAGTCCTGCCACGTATCAATCATAAAACGCACCTATCGCTCACCTGCAGCCGCGTGTGGCTCGTCCCACGTTTCCGCGTGTCCAAGCGCATTGATCTATCTATAGTTCCCTCAGTGTACGGGGCAAAATGAAGACGGAGAAAGACTGTTCGAGCTGACTCAGAAGTAGACGGAAAATCTACGGGAGACGAGAGATGCGATGTGATCCGTTGCGCTAATAAACAAACGCACGTGTGTGTTGTATCAGTCCGCATGGAGGAGTGCGCATGCGCACTTCCGCCTGCGTTCTCAAATCGCCGAAAAATCGCCCATTACGCCTTTAAGGGTTGGCATTAAATCTGTATAAGGCCATAAGTCAGAATTCTAATATGGCGGCGACCGAAACGGAAGTTACTCGCCCCAACATGGCGGCGACCAAGACCGGTCCCGCTGATACAGCTCAGGCAACAATTTTCTCTCCTGGGTCCAAATCTGCTCCCTTGTCCCTAACCCAGTGTCTGAAGCGTATCGAGGGCCGCCATATTGAGGCCAATTCTGACTTCTGTGAGCCAGCTGGGGTCTGAGCTAGTGCCGACCCTTGGTAAGAGGTTGAGCATGGATCTGGGTCCTTTCATGGGTCCTTCCAAGCCGCCCAAGAGTGCCTGACCAAAAATTGCCATTGATGACAAAATTACTGCTGATAGCCGATATTCATTAATTTTGCATTTATATGATATATTGGCTGGCCAATATATCTGGCCAATATTTGCATACCTCCAGGTTGCAGTTTCTCCCTGTTTCTTTTCTTTCGCCGCTAATACGTTTATTTGGCCAGCAGCATTATTCTGTGTCCTACCCCCTGAATGCATGGCTTATTCTTTTCTCTTCTGTCTTTGGCTGCTAAACAAAGTGAGATGGCTCTGGGATAAGGGAAACCACTCACAAACCCCACCTCAGGTAGTTACGCTTGGCTGTGCGTTTGAAGGAAGCGGGGCAGCAGCTCCCCCTGGGCCTATGGGACTATGTGTTCACAGAAGATCTTTGACTGAGGAAGTGTGCACCTCTGTTTAAAGACAGAGTCGATTCTCCCAGACTCCTTTCTCCTTTTAGAGCTGCACACAATAGACCACCAATCTAGGCAAGGCAAGGCAAGTTTATTTGTAGAGCACATTTCATACACAAGGCAATTCAAAGTGCTTCACACAGCAGGAAAAATGCATTCAAATCACAAAGAAATTACAGAAACAGAAATACAATAAAATTAACTAAATTAAAAATTATCAATCCAACTGATTTTCTAAACTAATAAAATCACAAACAGAAGAGAAGAGTGCAAAGATAAAAATTAACTACAATAAAATTAACTAAATTAAAAATTATCAATCCAACTGATTTTCTAAACTAATAAAATCACAAACAAAAGAGAAGAGTGCAAAGAAAAAATCCTTTCAGTCATATTCGCAGCTAAACAAAACTGTTTTTAGCTTAGATTTGAACATTGTCAGAGTAGAAGCCTGTCTCACATCTTCAGGAAGACTGTTCCAGATTTTAGCTGCATAAAACTGAAACGCAGATTCCCCATGTTTTGTCCTGACTCTGGGCACCAGCAGGAGGCTGGTCCCTGAGGTGCTCAGAGTCCGAGATGGTTCATATGGCACTAACATATCCAAGATGTACTTTGGTGCTAGGCCATGGAGAGACTTGTACACAAGCAGAGCTGCTTTAAAGTCTATTCTCTGAGCCACAGGGAGCCAGTGCAGAGACCTGAGAACAGGACTAATGTGATCATACTTCCTGGTTCTGGTCAGGACCCGAGCAGCAGCGTTCTGGATGTACTGCAGCTGTTTTACAGCTCGTTTGGAGAGACCAGTGAGCAGGCCGTTACAGTAGTCTAATCTACTGGAGACAAACGCGTGGATAAGTCTCTCTAAATCTGGTTTTGACACTATATTTTTGATTTTGGCAATGTTTTTTTAGATGGTAAAAAGCTGCTGATGTTATTGATTTGACGTGGCTATTAAAGTTCAAGTCTGAGTCCATTATTACCCCCAGATTTCTAATTTGGTTTGTAGGTTTTAGAGCGAGACTCTGGAGGTGACCGCTAACACTTTCTCTTTGTTTCTGTGGGCCAAAAACGATTATTTCAGTCTTGTCTGAGTTCAGCTGGAGAAAGTTGTTTTGCATCCACAAACTGATCTGTTGGATGCAGTGACAGAGTGAATCTACTGGTCCATAGTCACCTGCCGATAGTGAAACATAGATCTGAGTGTCATCTGCATAATTGTGATAGGACACATTTTCACTGCGTATCAACTGACCCAACGGCAGCATGTAGAGGTTGAACAGAAGGGGACCCAGGACTGACCCTTGGGGCACTCCACAGGTCAGGGTCATGTGGTCTGAGACACAGCTACCAATTGTGTCTCAGACCTGCTTTTATGTGCCGACAGACCATGTGTAAATACACTTGAATCAAGACATGATTGGTATACTGTACTCCTATATGATGATGGGTAGGGATGTCAAGATTATTAAGTTAATTGATAATTAGGCCCGAGCGCCACAAGCTGGCGAGAGGCCTATTAATCTCGTAAGGCCGTGCGAAGCACGGCTGCGAAAGTGCGCACGTAGTGCGCACGAAATCGAGCGCTCGCCCACTTCCAAACACTCACTAACGCACTCCTTCACTCACGCACGCCCCGTGCATACTAATAAGTAGTAGGAAAATGGAACATTACCGTTGTAAACGGGCGAAGCCCGTGCAAAAGTGCGCACTAAACGAGCACTTTACATTGGGATGACGACCGCCATCCCCATATAAAGCACTCATTTGCCCTAAGTAGCTCACGAATACGTTCCCCATATCTTGCATGTTCCGTGCATATAAGCATGTAATGCAAAAATTGAACATTATTACTGTATAGAGGGCCAAAAACACAAAGTGGGCGGAGCCCACTCAAAATTAACGAAAGTACCCGTCAGTGACCAGGGACCCACACCATGAGGTAGGAAAGCGCGAGCGCTTTCCGAAAATGTATAGTTTATGATATTTGAAAAATGGGAAACATTGTTTTCGCATCGGATTATTCTTTCTTATTAGGCCCGAGCCCCAGCAGGGCGGAGGGCCTATTGCTCCCGCAACGCTGCCGAAGGCAGCGTTGCAACTGTCTGATCAAACATGCGGGCGCAGCCCGCATGTTTGGTACCCCGTCGCCCCTGGCAAGTACCCCGTCGCCCCTGGCAAGTACAGTGAACTAGCCCATGCCGAAGGCATGGATCATGCATACTTACTCCTGCTATGACAGAAATAGTCAACAATTTGTGAATGGGCGTAGCCCATTCACAAATTGTTGACAACAGCAGCGTGAAGCGCTGCATTCCTCCAAAAACCCTCCTGGCATCGTCCCGTACGCGAGAATCCATGCCGCAGGCATGGGCCATGCTTGTTTCTGCTCAAATCAATGGAAGTCTATGGGGAGTGGGCGGGGCATCCCGACGAAATAGGGAGTGACGAGCGCGTAAGCGCTCGTAATGATGATTCCACCCCATGGCGGCATGGGGAAGGCTTAGAGCTTTCAAACGATGTATAATTTGTTGTTATAGAAAAAACGGCTATATTGTTTTTGCTAAAAATATTATTATTTTTATTATTAGGCCCGAGCCCCAGCAGGGCGGAGGGCCTATTGCTCCCGCAACGCTTTCAAACGATGTATAATTTGCTGTTATAGTGGAAACGGCTATATTGTTTTTGCTAAAAATATTATTATTATTAGGCCCGAGCCCCAGCAGGGCGGAGGGCCTATTGCTCCCGCAACGCTGCCGAAGGCAGCGTTGCAACTGTCTGACCAAACATGCGGGCGCAGCCCGCATGTTTGGTGCCCCGTCGCCCCGTCGCCCCGTCGCCCCTGGCAAGTACAGTGAACTAGCCCATGCCGAAGGCATGGATCATGCATACTTACTCCTGCTATGACAGAAATAGTGAATGGGCTACGCCCATTCACAAATTGTTGACAACAGCAGCGCGAAGCGCTGCATTCCTCCAAAAACCCTCCTGGCATCGTCCCGTACGCGAGAATCCATGCCGCAGGCATGGGCCATGCTTGTTTCTGCTCAAATCAATGGAAGTCTATGGGGAGTGGGCGGGGCATCCCGACGAAATAGGGAGTGACGAGCGCGTAAGCGCTCGTAATGATGATTCCACCCCATGGCGGCATCGGGAAGGCTTAGAGCTTTCAAACGATGTATAATTTGTTGTTATAGAAAAAACTGCTATATTGTTTTTGCTAAAAATATTATTATTAGGCCCGAGCCCCAGCAGGGCGGAGGGCCTATTGCTCCCGCAACGCTGCCGAAGGCAGCGTTGCAACTGTCTGACCAACTGTCTGCCCCTGGCAAGTACAGTGAACTAGCCCATGCCGAAGGCATGGATCATGCATACTTACTCCTGCTATGACAGAAATAGTCAACAATTAGTGAATGGGCGTAGCCCATTCACTAATTGTTTACAACAGCAGCGCGAAGCGCTGCATTCCTCCAAAAACCCTCCTGGCATCGTCCCGTACGCGAGAATCCATGCCGCAGGCATGGGCCATGCTTGTATCTGCTCAAATCAATGGAAGTCTATGGGGAGTGGGCGGGGCATCCCGACGGAATAGGGAGTGACGAGCGCGTAAGCGCTCGTAATGATGATTCCACCCCATGGCGGCATCGGGAAGGCTTAGAGCTTTCAAACGATGTATCATTTGTTGTTATAGTAAAAACGGCTATATTGTTTTTGCTAAAAATATTATTATTATTATTAGGCCCGAGCCCCAGCAGGGCGGAGGGCCTATTGCTCCCGCAACGCTGCCGAAGGCAGCGTTGCAACTGTCTTACCAAACATGCGGGCGCAGCCCGCATGTTTGGTGCCCCGTCGCCCCTGGCAAGTACAGTGAACTAGCCCATGCCGAAGGCATGGATCATGCATACTTACTCCTGCTATGACAGAAATAGTCAACAATTAGTGAATGGGCGTAGCCCATTCACTAATTGTTGACAACAGCAGCGCGAAGCGCTGCATTCCTCCAAAAACCCTCCTGGCATCGTCCCGTACGCGAGAATCCATGCCGCAGGCATGGGCCATACTTGTATCTGCTCAAATCAATGGAAGTCTATGGGGAGTGGGCGGGGCATCTCGACGGAATAGGGACTGACGAGCGCGTAAGCGCTCGTAATGATGATTCCACCCCATGGCGGCATCGGGAAGGCTTAGAGCTTTCAAACGATGTATAATTTGTTGTTATAGTGAAAACGGCTATATTGTTTTTGCTAAAAATATTATTATTATTATTATTATTATTTTTCTTGTTCTTCTTCAGCGCTTTGAACTCTAATTTGACCCCCTGAACATGCTCAAAAACTCACCAAACTTTGCCCAAAATTCAGAATCGGCGAAAAATTTTGTTTTTTCTGGGCCATTTTTTTTTCCGTTAAAAAATGGCGTGACAGCGCCACCGACAAAAGTCAAAATACATTGCGCCTATGGGAGACGCCCCGAGGTCAACTTTGTCGTAAAGCTACGAAATTCGGGACACGCATTCCTCTCGTGAGGACAAAAAAAAAAAATCATTGTGGCCACGCCCCCAGACTTACCCTATGGCTGCCATCTTCCTTTGAAAATGAAAACACGCTGTGTTAGCCATTTTGTTCACGTCAAACTTTGACGAACTCCTCCTAGGGCGTTTTGCCCACCGACTTCAAAATCGGCGTACGTCCTCTGGACAAGTGGGGCATCTAAAGTTATTCAATTTTTTGAGATACCTTTTACGGTCTGTGTGCGGCGCAGCCGCAAAGTTGGACAACTTATTTTGGAATATTGCAGATCTAAAAATTGCTCCCATTTGATCAAAAAGAGTCCGATTAGGACCAAATTTGAATCAGTTGTTAAACTTTCTAGTTTGGACCAGTTTATGATGACAAAATTGAAATGGGCGCGATAGCGCCCCCTACAGAGTGACCTTTAAATTAACATTGAAGGTCTAAAATTAGTTTTACCAAAATTGTCTAAACTTTACCCAAAATTCTATTTTGCCGTCCCGATCACAAAAGCCAATCAGACAAATGCCTTAATTTTTACGGCGTAGTCGTAGCGATGACAGAAACATCCCATGTTATCCCTATGGGAAAACCACAAAATCTCTCAAATTACCACATTTTTATGTTTCACACTTTAACGAACTCCTCCTAGTGCGTTTTGCCCACCAACCTCAAAATCGGTGTACGTCCTCTAGACAAGTGGGGCATCTAAAGTTATCCACATTTTAAGGATAGCTTTTACGGTCTCTGTGCGACGGAGCCGCAAACGTTTCCCAGAATTCTGACTATTTGGCCTTCAGAGTGGCCTATAAGCAATAGAGTTTTTCCAAATGACATGATATTTTGAACAAAATTCTAATTTGCCATCCTGATCATGAAAGTATGAGAGCCAAAGTCATATTTTGTACGGCGTAACCGTAGCGATGACAGAAACATCCCATGTTATCCTTATGGGAAAATCGTAGAATCGCTCAAATCACCACATGTTTACGCTTCACACTTTAACGAACTCCTCCTAGGGCGATTGTCCGATCAAGTTCATATTTGGAGAATATCATCTACACAAGCGGGCCATCAAAACTTACCCATATTTTGATTCTAAGTGCTACGGTCTCTGTGTGGCGGACCCGCAAATATATGTCAGAAATGGGAAAACAGCGAAATCTCTAAAATGACCACATTTTTACGCTTCACACTTTAACGAACTCCTCCCAGGGCGATTGCCCGATCAAGCTCATATTTGGGGAAAATCATCTACACAAAGGAAGCATCAAAAGTTATCCATATTTTGAATTTAAGTGGTACGGTCTCTGTGCCGTGGAGCTGCAAATATACTGTCACAAATGGGAAAAACGCCAAATCCTTGAAATGTTCACATTTACGCTTCACACTTTAACAAACTCCTCCTAGTGCGTTTGGCCCACCGATCTCAAAATCGGTGTACCTCCTCTATACAAGTGGGGCATCAAAAGTTATTCAAATTTTATGGATAACATTTACGGTCTCTGTGCAGCTGAGCCGCAAACTTTTCGCAGAATTTGGACTATTTGGCCTTCAGAGTGGCCTATAAACAAGAGTTTTTCCAAATGACATGACATTTTGCACACAATTCTCATTTGCCATTCCCAAAATAAAAGTATGGGAGCCAAAGTCATATTTGGTAAAGCGTAGCCGTAGCGATGACAGAAACATCCCATGTTATCCCTATGGGGAAACCGCAAAATCTCTAAAATGACCACATTTTTACACTTCACACTTTAACAAACTCCTCCTAGGGCGATTATCCGATCAAGTTCATATTTGGGGAGAATCATCTACACAAGCGGGGCATCAAAAGTTATCCATATTTTTATTCCAAGTGTCACGGTCTCTGTGCGCTGGAGCTGCACATTTGACCGATATTTGTCTTCATTTGCACTGGTTAAGCACAGCATTGTACATGTCCAATGTGTCACTGTCTTAGTTCTTAGACAATTGCGTTAGCGCCAACTCTGTAAAATGCAGAGAGCAGAGTCGGAAGGCCGGCGGCCCGCGAGGGCCGTTGGATGCCGCTTGCGGCTTTAATTATTTTTATTTTTCTTGTTCTTCTGCTTTTTGATCTCTAATTTGACCCCCTGAACATGCTCAAAAACTCA
This sequence comes from Eucyclogobius newberryi, assembly GCF_026437365.1. Classification (NCBI taxonomy): domain Eukaryota; kingdom Metazoa; phylum Chordata; class Actinopteri; order Gobiiformes; family Gobiidae; genus Eucyclogobius; species Eucyclogobius newberryi. The sequence continues at coordinate 12,878,055 of NW_027315945.1, forward strand.
CCAAACTTTGCCCAAAATTCAGAATCGGCGAAAAATTTGATTTTTTCTGGGCCATTTTTTTTTTCGTTAAAAAATGGCGCGACAGCGCCACCGACAAAAGTCAAAATACATTGCGCCTATGGGAGACGCCCCGAGGTCAACTTTGGCGTAAAGCTACGAAATTCGGGACACGCATTCCTCTCGTGAGGACGAACAAAAAAAATCATTGTGGCCACGCCCCCAGACTTACCCTATGGCCGCCATCTTCCTTTGAAAATGAAAATACGCTGTGTTAGTCATTTTGTTCACGTCAAACTTTGACGAACTCCTCCTAGGGCGTTTTGCCCACCGACTTCAAAATCGGCGTACGTCCTCTGGACAAGTGGGGCATCTAAAGTTATTCAATTTTTTGAGATACCTTTTACGGTCTGTGTGCGGCGCAGCCGCAAAGTTGGACAACTTATTTTGGAATATTGCAGATCTAAAAATTGCTCCCATTTGATCAAAACCAGTCCGATTAGGACCAAATTTGAATCAGTTGTTAAACTTTCTAGTTTGGACCAGTTTAGGCTGACAAAATTGAAATGGCCGCGATAGCGCCCCCTACAGAGTGACCTTTAAATTAACATTGAAGGTCAAAAATTAGTTTTACCAAAATTGTCTAAACTTTACCCAAAATTCTATTTTGCCGTCCCGATCACAAAAGCCAATCACAAAAATGCCTAAATTTTTACGGCGTAGTCGTAGCGATGACAGAAACCTCCCATGTTATCCCTATGGGAAAACCGCAAAATCTCTCAAATTACCACATTTTTATGTTTTACACTTCAACGAACTCCTCCTAGTGCGTTTTGCCCACCAACCTCAAAATCGGTGTACGTCCTCTAGACAAGTGGTGCATCTAAAGTTATCCAAATTTTAAGGATAACTTTTACGGTCTCTGTGCGACGGAGCCGCAAACGTTTCCCAGAATTCTGACTATTTGGCCTTCAGAGTGGCCTATAAACAATAGAGTTTTTCCAAATGACATGACATTTTGCACTAAATTCTAATTTGCCATCCTGATCATACAAGTATGAGAGCCAAAGTCATATTTTGTACGGCGTAACCGTAGCGTTGACAGAAACATCCCATGTTATCCTTATGGGAAAATCGTAGAATCGCTCAAATCACCACATTTTTACACTTCACACTTTAACAAACTCCTCCTAGGGCGATTGTCCGATCAAGCTCATATTTGGGGAAAATCATCTACACAAGCGGGGCATCAAAACTTACCCATATTTTGATTCTAAGTGCTACGGTCTCTGTGTGGCGGACCCGCAAATATATGTCAGAAATGGGAAAACAGCGAAATCTCCAAAATGACCACATTTTCACGCTTCACACTTTCACCAACTCCTCCTAGGCCGATTGCCCGATCAAGCTCATATTTGGGGAAATCATCTACACAAATGGGGCATCAAAAGTTATCCATATTTTGATTTTAAGTGGTACGGTCTCTGTGCCGTGGAGCTGCAAATATATTGTCACAAATGGGAAAAACACCAAATCCTTGAAATGTTCACATTTACGCTTCACACTTTAATGAAGTCCTCTGTGGGCAATAGCTCGATCAAGCTCATATTTGGGAAAAATAATCTACACAAGCGGAGCATCAAAAGTTATCCATATTTTTATTCCAAGTGTCACGGTCTCTGTGCGCTGGAGCTGCACATTTGACCGACATTTGTGTTAATTTGCACTGGTTAAGCACAGCATTGTACATGTCCAATGTGTCGCTGTCTTAGTTCTTAGACAATTGCGTTAGCGCCATCTCTGTAAAATGCAGAGAGCAGAGTCGGAAGGCCGGCGGCCCGCGAGGGCCGTTGGATGCCGCTTGCGGCTTTAATTTTTATTATTTTTCTTGTTCTTCTTCAGCGCTTTGATCTCTAATTTGACCCCCTGAACATGCTCAAAAACTCACCAAACTTTGCCCAAAATTCAGAATCGGCGAAAAATTTTGTTTTTTCTGGGCCATTTTTTTTTGCGTTAAAAAATGGCGCGACAGCGCCACCGACAAAAGTCAAAATACATTGCGCCTATGGAAGACGCCCCGAGGTCAACTTTGTCGTAGAGCTACGAAATTCGGGACACGCATTCCTCTTGTGAGGACAAAAAAAAAATATTATTGTGGCCACGCCCCCAGACTTACCCTATGGCCACCATCTTCCTTTGAAAATGAAAACACGCTGTGTTAGCCATTTTGTTCACGTCAAACTTTGACGAACTCCTCCTAGGGCGTTTTGCCCACCGACTTCAAAATCGGCGTACGTCCTCTGGACAAGTGGGGCATCTAAAGTTATTCAATTTTTTGAGATACCTTTTACGGTCTGTGTGCGGCGCAGCCGCAAAGTTGGACAACTTATTTTGGAATATTGCAGGTCTAAAAATTGCTCCCATTTGATCAAAACCAGTCCGATTAGGACCAAATTTGAATCATTTGTTAAACTTTCTAGTTTGGACCAGTTTAGGCTGACAAAATTGAAATGGCAGTGATAGCGCCCCCTACAGAGTGACCTTTAAATTAACATTGAAGGTCAAAAATTAGTTTTACCAAAATTGTCTAAACTTTACCCAAAATTCTATTTTGCCGTCCCGATCACAAAAGCCAATCACAAAAATGCCTAAATTTTTACGGCGTAGTCGTAGCGATGACAGAAACCTCCCATGTTATCCCTATGGGAAAACCACAAAATCTCTCAAATTACCACATTTTTATGTTTTACACTTTAACGAAGTCCTCCTAGTGCGTTTTGCCCACCAACCTCAAAATCGGTGTACGTCCTCTAGACAAGTGGTGTATCTAAAGTTATCAAAATTTTAAGGATAGCTTTTACGGTCTCTGTGCGACGGAGCCGCAAACGTTTCCCAGAATTCTGACTATTTGGCCTTCAGAGTGGCCTATAAACAATAGTTTTTCCAAATGACATGATATTTTGAACAAAATTCTAATTTGCCATCCTGATCATAAAAGTATGAGAGCCAAAGTCATATTTTGTACGGCGTAACCGTAGCGTTGACAGAAACATCCCATGTTATCCTTATGGGACAATCGTAGAATCGCTCAAATCACCACATTTTTACGCTTCACACTTTAACAAACTCCTCCTAGGGCGATTGTCCGATCAAGTTCATATTTGGAGAATATCATCTACACAAGCGGGGCATCAAAACTTACCCATATTTTGATTCTAAGTGCTACGGTCTCTGTGTGGCGGACCCGCAAATATATGTCAGAAATGGGAAAACAGCGAAATCTCTAAAATCACCACATTTTTACGCTTCACACTTTAACGAACTCCTCCTAGGCCGATTGCCCGATCAAGCTCATATTTGGGGAAAATCATCTACACAAACGGGGCATCAAAAGTTATCCATATTTTGATTTTAAGTGGTACGGTCTCTGTGCCGTGGAGCTGCAAATATACTGTCACAAATGGGAAAAACGCCAAATCCTTGAAATGTTCACATTTACGCTTCACACTTTAACAAACTCCTCCGTGGGCAATAGCTCGATCAAGCTTTACTTTGGGAAAAATCATCTACACAAGCGGGGCATCAAAAGTTATCCATATTTTTATTCCAAGTGCTACGGTCTCTGTGCGGCGGCGCAGCAAATTTGACTGACACTTGTGTTCATTTGCACTGGATTGGCCATGTCCAATGTGTCGCCGTCTGTCAAGTTCTTTTTTTATTCAACACACAATAAGGGCGCCATCTTTATCAAGTCAAAAGCGCAGAGTCGGAAGGCCGGCGGCCCACGAGGGCCGTTGGATGCCGCTTGCGGCTTTAATTTTTCTTGTTCTTCTTCAGCGCTTTGATCTCTAATTTGACCCCCTGAACATGCTCAAAAACTCACCAAACTTTGCCCAAAATTCAGAATCGGCGAAAATTTTATTTTTTCTGGGCCATTTTTTTTTTCGTTAAAAAATGGCGCGACAGCGCCACCGACAAAAGTCAAAATACATTGCGCCTATGGGAGACGCCCCGAGGTCAACTTTGGCGTAAAGCTACGAAATTCGGGACACGCATTCCTCTCGTGAGGATAAACAAAAAAAATCATTGTGGCCACACCCCCAAACTTACCCTATGGCCGCCATCTTCCTTTGAAAATGAAAACAAGCTGAGTTAGCCATTTTGTTTACGTCAAACTTTGACGAACTCCTCCTAGGGCGTTTTGCCCACCGACTTCAAAATCGGCGTACGTCCTCTGGACAAGTGGGGCATCTAAAGTTATTCAATTTTTTGAGATACCTTTTACGGTCTGTGTGCGGCGCAGCCGCAAAGTTGGACAACTTATTTTGGAATATTGCAGGTCTAAAAATTGCTCCCATTTGATCAAAACCAGTCCGATTAGGACCAAATTTGAATCAGTTGTTAAACGTTCTAGTTTGGACCAGTTTAGGCTGACAAAATTGAAATGGGCGCGATAGCGCCCCCTACAGAGTGACCTTTAAATTAACATTGAAGGTCAAAAATTTGTTTTACCAAAATTTTCTAAACTTTACCCAAAATTCTATTTTGGCGTCCCGATCAAAAAAGCCTATCAGACAAATGCCTTAATTTTTACGGCGTAGTCGTAGCGATGACATAAATCTCCCATGTTATCCCTATGGGAAAACCGCTAAATCTCTCGAATATCCACATTTTTCTGTTTCAAACTTTGACGAACTCCTCCTAGTGCGTTTTGCCCACCAACCTCAAAATCGGTGTACGTCCTCTAGACAAGTGGGGCATCTAAAGTTATCCAAATTTTAAGGATAGCTTTTAAGGTCTCTGTGCGACGGAGCCTCAAACGTTTCCCAGAATTCTGACTATTTGGCCTTCAGAGTGGCCTATAAACAATAGAGTTTTTCCAAATGACATGATATTTTGCACAAAATTCTAATTTGCCATCCTGATCATAAAAGTATGAGAGACAAAGTCATATTTTGTACAGCGTAACCGTAGCCATGACAGAAATATCCCATGTTATCCTTATGGGAAAATCGCGAAATCCCTCAAATCACCACATTTTTACGCTTCACACTTTAACAAACTCCTCCTAGGGCGATTGTCCGATCAAACTCATATTTAGGGAAAATCATCTATACAAGCGGGGCATCAAAAGCTATCCATATTTTTATTCTAAGTGCTACGGTCTCTGTGTGGCGGACCCGCAAATATATGTCAGAAATGGGAAAACAGCGAAATCTCCAAAATGACCACATTTTTACGCTTCACACTTAAACAAACTCCTCCTAGTGCGATTGCCCGATCAAGCTCATATTTGGGGGAAATCATCTACACAAGGGAAGCATCAAAAGTTAGTCATATTTGGATTCTAAGTGCTACGGTCTCTGTGCCGTGGAGCTGCAAATATACTGTCACAAATGGGAAAAACGCTAAATCTATGAAATGTTCAAATTTATGCTTCACACTTTAACAAACTCCTCCGTGGGCAATAGCTCGATCAAGCTTTACTTTGGGAAATATCATCTACACAAGCGCGGCATCAAAAGTTATCCATGTTTATATTCTAAGTGCTACGGTCTCTGTGCAGCGGAGCAGCAAATTTGACTGACACTTGTGTTGATTTGCACTGGATTGGCCATGTTCAATGTGTCGCCGTCTGTCAAGTTCTTTTTTTAATTCAACACAATAAGGGCGCCATCTTTATCAAGTCGAAAGCGCAGAGTCGGAAGGCCGGCGGCCCGCGAGGGCCGTTGGATGCCGCTTGCGGCTTTAATTCTTCTTTCTTTCTTCTCGGGACCAACCCCCCTATTTTTCACCCAGTGAACATTGACGAAAAGTCACAAAAATGTGCACACCTAAAAATCGTGCCTCTCTACATTCTGGCTATTTCCCTTTTCTAAAATAAAAAAATTGGCGCGTCAGCGCCCCCAAATGTACCAAAAATGCATTGAGAGATAGGAAATGACCCCAAAAAAATCTGATCGTAGAATCATGAAATTTGGCGCAGAGGTTGATGGTGACAAGAGAAGTAAAAAATATTATTACGGCAACGCCGTCCACCCAACCAAATGTCGGCCATATTGGTTCAAAAATGGCTAAGCAGGACTCGGGAGTTTTTCCAAATGTCATACTTTTACGAACTCCTCCCAGGGCGTTGGCTCTAAAAAGCTGAAATTTGGTGAAAATGCTACTGAGGAGTGGGACATCAAAAGTTATTCAAATTACATTGATACTTGTCACGGTCTCTGTGCGGCGAAGCCGCAAACTTTAGCTAGAATTTCAGAAATCTCCCAAATTTAACATTTCTGCCGTTTGCGCAGATAAAGTCCGAATTGCGTCAAATTAGAATCAGTTGTTAAACTCTTTGCGCTAAACGTACTTGAAGTGAAATAAATTAATTTGGCACCACAGCGCCCCCTACAGATTGTATATGGAGGTTAAATGTTTAGTTTTGCGAAATTTTATGAAATTTGACACACAACTCAATTTTGGCATCCCCATCAAAAAAGTCAATGAGACCCATGTCATAATTGTTATGGTTTTGCCGTAGCGATGACCAAAACCTCCCATGTTATTCCAATGGGGAAATTGCCAGAACATGTTTACACTTTAGACTTTCACAAACTCCTCCCAGGGCGTTAGCCCTATTAACCTGAAATTTGGTGAGACTCATCTTCAGGGGTGAAAGTTATTCACATTTTTATTCAAAGAGTCAAGAATTCAAAATAGAATTGCTTTTTGAATGGTAAAACAAAGGGGAGAAGATGTGACAGCGTCACAGATTCAGCAGTAGGCGTAATAAAAGGACAATTGGGGCGCGTTAGCGCCCCCTCCTCTTGCGGCGTGGCGGCGGTGTGGCGGCGGCGTGGCGAGGGCCGATCATTGCCGCTTGCGGCTATATTTGTGATTATTTTTATATATTTTATTATTATTATTTTTAATCATATAAATATAAAGTACTTTTTTTATTAGCTGTTTTTGTCATTCACATATTTCATAAAGCTGGTCACAAATGTAATAGAAATGTAATGTAAATGTAATAAAATATGTATGTGTTAGTCAAGCTTTCACACAGTCCTCACAATAATTGTAACATTGTAATTCAAGCTTGTCTTTATTCCAGTACAAAAGAGCTATTCAATTTACTGCACTTTGGATATGAGTAATTATAAACTAAAAATGTTTGCAATTATGGAAACTCTCATGACACCCTCTGGCTTTTTGTATTTGTTCACATCATAAATTACTTTTTAAATAAAATGTTATTTTCATTTTTTTCGCCTGAACCTTGGTGTCCTTACTTACTGTCCAAGTCCTTACTTGTCCTGTTACTTGAGATGAGTTATTGGCCCAACGTTTTGATCTGCTAATATAAATCTCATTGGTATTTTTGTCACTCTGGTTATCTGTCCCAGGCCTGTCGTCCATCGGGATAAGATTAAAGAATAGACTTTTACGGCGATTATCTATGATAGATTGCACTCAGGCGTGTGGCACTTACCATTCCAACTGTGAATCTATCCTCTTGATTTGATTCTCTGCACGACACACTTTTAATACTCGCAATCCCATGGTGCACTTGGTGTCTTAGGGAGAACTGAGCTTTTTGCTGGCCAGTGCTTGACTGATGGCTTACTGCTGCTGATGTCAGCTCATACATTCCACATTGCCCTCCTGGTCGTCTGTTTCAAGTCACATAAGAACATTGCATTTGGACTGGATGCCTCAACTTTTAATGGAAGCGAGAATGAAAAAAATTCCATTTTGTCTTTACAACTGCGCCTCCCAAAGGAACGCACATATTCATTCTTATATCAGGGACAAGGCCTGGCTCCATGCTCTACTAGCTGGTGAAACCGCGGGGTTATATTGTGCTTTTCATTTCTCATATGTCGCATTGTGCACTATAAAAGTATAAATGTGAAGCGTCAACATGAGAGGCATTTGGTGTGAAGAACATTACATATGTTGCCGATTGTTGAGGTGAGGCCGGCCTACATATAATACTGTTCAATCAAATCAAACTCACTTTATTTATCCGTTAGGAACATTTATTTGCAGACCAGCACAACACATTCACCTTGCAATTGAGCTTACTTAGATTGAGCAGTAATTCTAAACCAACTCAAATTTGAGTTGTCTATAAATTAAAGGTGATCATAGTAAAAGTTACATATTGTAGATTCATATTTTCTCAAACTTCCTTTCCTGTACGAGGCTGTAGTTGATGAATTCAGCTTCCACATATGCTGCCTTGTCCTGGTAATGTGCAGGTGACAATAAATGCTGACTTCACACAAAGGATTTGTCTTCGCTCATAGACTGTGAACTCTGAGCCGGTTAGAAATAGGTTTGAAGTGAATTCTTCTGGTCAATAGTGATGAGGAATTTGATTAATGGGTTAATGTACTGTACATGTCAGCTTAGACCTTGTATATTGACCTTAGCAAGCAATTGCAGTGGTATGGATCCAGTAATACATTCATTTAAAGCTTTGTACTAGAAAAAAGTAGGGCAATCTCCTCCTGCAGAGAGGCATTATATAATCACACCACAGTAGCTAATTGGTTGGTGTCATGTTAAATATGACCCAAATTAATAAATACTAAAGGAGAGCTTAGATCCGTGCACAAAGACAAATTATAATTAGAAATACTGTCAGATATATAATGGAACCGCCACCCATAAAGATGGCTGTACAAATCAATTTGTCTACATTTTGGATCAAGTAATAAGATTTCCCCCCATTATTAGCAATAGAATTAAACCTGTAACCAGTTAGCCACGCAAAATATTATAATTTGGTCCTAAACGTTTGTATATGATAATATTTTTTACTTCCATATAGCCCCACAAACTTTGGCCGTAAAAAACTAATTAATTCGTGATCCTACAATTGCAGTTCAGTCCCATTGAGTTGACGGAAGTAGTTTGTCTAAGTTCAAACGGTGAACACCTTCCTTTGGCCAGTACTTTCATTTTCTGTTGTTGCACTGCAGAGAGATGAATTCATGTTTTTTTCTTTTTGTTCTAATTGGAACATTTATTTGTGGATTCAGTGTAGCCGCAATTGCACTATCCAATTCCATAATTACTGTGAAGAAACTTAATATCTTTGTAACTTCTATTTCTGTGTTTGTGATTACACGTTGCATCGGAAAAGTTCAAACCTCTCATAGACGGAGATTATAGGCTACCTGTATCCATGGCAACCTGGATGGCAGAGCGGTGCATGAGATAAAGCAGAAACGGACCATATTTGTTTTGTTGCCTCGATACTGCATTAGGAGGAAGATGGTAAATCTGGTGTATTTACATCATGTGTTTCATCTATGTTCATTATCATTGCACTGTCCCGACAAAATAATTCAATCTAGATATAAAATAAAGTGTCTACCCATGATGCACTCTCCAGTTTCCCTTTTTACACTGTGACATTGTGACATTTCAGAAAACATTAACATCACATAGTTGCACCTGTTTCATAGCCTCTGCTTCCTTTACATTCAAACGTTACAGTCTTTGGATACACTTGTTTATTCTGCTGAAATTAAAACCACCAGACTAAATGTATGCAGCACATTTACCATAATGGCGCCTTGCATCTGTGGCAAGACAACCCTAAAGCTTGAGGGAAAGAGTTGAGTGCATTCTGTGTATATAAACATATTTGTGTGGAAAAACAGCAAATGTTTTATGCATATGTTTGGTTTAATTTAATTCATGCAAGCTGTCAGTACTCCTCAGAAACTAAATGGTGACTAAATATTTTTTTCATTTTGATTTATTAAGAATAAAATAGCATTTTTTTTCAGACACTGTTTGCTGATAGATTCATCTGTAGCCCTGCTGGCCACCCATCACACGGCATGACGGTAATTCTGAACGATACGAGAGCTTGCCAGTGTTTGCCTGTCTGCGCCAATGTTGCCAAATGATCAAAAGTCAAGCTTCAAATTAAATGTGAAATGAATGACTCTCCTACCGACATGATCTTTTTATTAACGCGTAATTATATCCCAAGAGTCGGCAGGAACTTTCCCAGTTGTTCCACACCGCTTCACCCGCTTCCTCCAACATCATCGCCTCAAAGTGAATCCGGACGATGTCAATTCTCCCCGGCCAATTCCGATACTGTTTCTTCCTCCCTTGAGCTCATTTGCCACCAATTCTTCTTCCATCTTCCAAACTGTTTTCACAAGATAGGATTGTGCCAATTCTACAGAGCACCACATTTCATTAGGTCCAAGAATTGAACACATGGTGACCTCGGCCCGGCGAATGGTCAAGCTTCTCTCTTCTCTCTTTGCCCTAGAAGCAGATTTGTACTTTTTTTTAAAGCCATCTGGTCTAAGCTGCACAATCACTGCACTCATAATGATATCAATCAGAGCCAATCACTGTACTTTCCTTTGATGGGGCGTGCTAATTTGGGCTTTCATTAGCGCTCCATCGCGTGAAGATTTTGTCGACAGCTCGGTGATTGCAATGATCAAGTTAACCTGCCTTGTATCTCAGTAGGGGACATTGATTTGCTTGCTGCGGGAAAATGTCCTGATAACTTCAGAGTTAATAAGTCGCGTCCAGAGTGAGCGGTGGCCGGGCCGGGTGCCCGTCCATAGTTGGGCTGGGTAGTGCTTTCTTTCGGTGCCAAACCATGTTCTGGCAGCGTTCAGATTCACAACTTGGGCCCACGGAGCGCGGACACCGACTCTGGCATTCACTGGAGGTATTACACCGGAGGGAGGAGCGGTCTCTCATTGTGTGCCAGGTTCCAAACTTTAAACCGTGCCCATTTCCTGTTCATTTTTCACTTCTTACTGTGAACGTGTTTGTAGGCAAAATCTTTGGCAATGACAGAAGCAGCAATTTTACAATTTTTGCTGAGTTTATTTGGTACTTGTACTTAGATAAATGTAACTATGGATCACATTCATTTGTGCATTAGAGACATTCAGTTTTGGTTCCAACTCTCAACCAGAGAAACAGAAGAGACAAAGTTTTACACCAGGATCATACTTTCAACATCTGTTATCCAGTTGTCTGGCATTTCAGGTACAGCTACAGCACATATTTATTTACACGAATGATCACTTTTAAATTGCTCTTCTTTGTGTTTATTACTGTTATGATACCTTCATAAACTTGCGTCTTGCTGGTGTTGTGCAGACACTGTGAAGCGGTGATCAATACTATGTGTTACCAATTACTACCCCATAGAAGTGTAATACCCCTCTTTAAGGAAATGGATTTTGATACAGTTGTTCATAAACTATTCTATTAAAGTATTTGTATGTTGTAAATGTTCATTTGTGCCTTTGCTTAGCCTCCTAAATATGCATCTGTACTTACAATTGACTGTGAGTTACAGTTACAGTTACATCTAATCGTGCCATTTCTATCCAGGCAGAAACACTTCTCTTTTTATTACACTTGACCTAATAACTAATAGCCTCTCCTGTGACTTTTTATGCATACAATGTTGGTTAAGTTGTTTTGGTGTGCTTGCTAATTGGGCTGTTTGAGTCAATGGCATGTCTCAGTGGCACAAGGAGTCCTGCCGAGGGAGAAATAAAGAAACGAAAAAAACAGAGCAGAACTGTGGTGAGACACTTTACAGCTGCCAAACAGGTAGCTGCCCTCACAATGACACATCTGGCTCCTCCAACTGGGTGCACTGAAGAGCTGCCAACTACCACCACTCTCCCACCTTTTCTCTCTCTTGCGCTGCAGCAGAGACAGGAGACTGCTTTTCTCAGGACGAAATGATGCCCAGTGCCCTTTGTGGATATTCATGCGGTAAGAGTGACAGACTACTTTCCCCGGAGGAACCATAGCTCTGCTATTGTCACCAGTGTGGACAAAGAAGGTCCCTATAGTCCTGTGAAATTAATAAGAACTGACCAGCAGCCTGCACTCTCTGCCTTAGTGGACTTATTCAGACTGACAGAACTTGCGACCTGTCCAAACTAAGTCCTGACCAGGACGGGACTTTAGCAAATGCCAGTCTGCATCAAGTTCTTGCTACTTTATTCTTGAACTGTAAAAGTGACTTAAGGACACCAACATTACTTTGACAAACCACCTCTGAAACTTTTCTATACTTTCCCAATTACTTCACAAGGACATAGAACATAGAACATAGAACATAGAACATATAGAACATAGAACATAGAACATAGAGGTGGCTGAAAACCACCTTGCGTGAGAGAAAATATTTTTTTTTCCCAGAACTAATAAACGATACTCAACATTTTTTAAGGTCTGTATTATGTTAACAAGTTTTGTAAGACAGTAATTTAATATTCATGAACCAATGCCAGATTTGCTCCAAGTGTGCTCTCCTCTAATCACTGCATCTGACTCTTGTTCCCTGAACTATGTAGAGACAAATATGTGATGAGCTCAGCTCACAGCTGATTGTTTATAGTACGCCTCAACAAATAATTTATATTTTAAAGATTTCAACTCCAACTCGGGGCCAAGCACTGATGCAAATAAAGGCCTTGAAAGTTAAAGGTGATGTCGGCCAACAATGATCAACAACTAGTGTCTTAAAGTTTAGTTGTGCTTGTTCAGTCAACAGCTTTCTTTGGCAGGTGTCAAGTTCATAGCTAGTGTTTTGGTCATCTGAGATGTGCTTCCACGATTTAAAGAAGTGACTAAAGGTACAGATCACAGATACTAGAACCTTCTGCAACAGTTGTTTGTCTCACACTATCATGAAGGACATTGCGATTGCACACTTGACTGTGACAGTGCTTGAATGGGGTTACGAGGTGAGCGCCATGAGCTGCCTTTCCACAGTCTTATTTGCAGCATTATTATTATTTTTATTTGAACAAAAATACTAACAAAGGCTTTTTGGACCTGATGGACTAGTCAAATGCTTGATATCTAGTACAGTATTATTTTGCACAAACTGAGCATATTGCCGTTTTTTTCCTTTCCGCTTTACGACGTCTTCCAAATGAGCTCATTCCATTTTTAGCTTCAGAGCTTGGTGAGCAGTAGCATCTAATTAGCATCAACAGACTCAAGCCCATGCAATATCTATGAGCTTTGACATTTGTGGCGAGACAAGGCCCATTGAATGACCCCTGGAACTTGTGCACAGAGGGGTGTGAGGAAGATTAGACTCTATTACTCATCATCTTGTAAAACCCTGACCAGCAGTATCTTAAGCCTGAAGATATCTCAGTTTTTGTGATGAGTCAGTACTTTGGTCTCGCTCCCCATATTTGATTATGTCAAAAGGATTCACCAATATTTATCTGGTTCATACCTAGGATCAACATTCATAACCTCTCACACCGTTCTCCCTTCTATGTATATATTTGCCATTCCAATCATCACAATATAAATGCAGCACATGTCCCTCTTCTACAAAACCAACAATGTCCTGAGGAAAATCTGGACCGGGCTGTATTGGAATTGGCAGTGGGGCAGCGGATAGTGTTTTCACATCTAATCTCAGGTGGAAAAATCACAAGTCTGGAGCCCTCAAGCATTGCCCGAGCCAGTATTGCCTCGCTGGGCACACACTCAACAGGTCGCGCTAGCACATCCAAAAACTGTTATTTTCTGATACGGTGGTGACTTTACGTATCGGGTGCTTGGGAACTTATTGTTGGATGGGCACGGCGACAAAAAATGTGCTGCAAAATGTGACAGGAATGAGAACGAGGTGTGCTCTATATGAAACATCATCGATTCTAACATTTAGCGTAAATGAATGACCTTTCCATCAAGATCAGACAAGGTTCCAAATAGATTTTAGCTTTCATCTCTTACGCCCCTGATACAAATGTCAAGATCCAAATTCTCTGTCAATACAAACCTTTTTATGCTCTTTTTGTGCCGCGCAATATTCTGAACTTCTTTTTGACTGGACCTATTGTAAACTGTGATTCCTGTTAACTCAAAATCGTATGGAATTGAAATGACCAAATATACTCTTCTACATTGATCGAAAAGTGACCAATCCAGAAACAACTGTCCTCTTCCCTGTCCCAGAAATATAGCTCAAATATGCCCATGCTTGACTGATATTGACTGAGGAATGGCAACAGGATTGATGGGACCCCCCCAGTGAGAAAATGAGTAGAATCACAGCTTTTTCCACCCAGCTGACAACAAAGACAGATGGAACCCGTGAACAGTGCAGCTCAGCACCAACCGCAACCATAGCAACAGTGTGCACAAGGCAACAGGAAGACTGCCAGGCCAATTGGAGACACGTTGCAATCCAAGTCGGTCCCTTCGCTAGGCTGGATGTGGCGGGTGGGATACAGTTCTGAAAGAGTCAAGAGGATCCATTCAAATACTTTGGGACAATCGGGAAGAGTACATCTGCTCCATATCCTGAGGGTGAAATCATTGGTGCCAGCATTTAAGATGGCACAGAAAATCGAATCCTCCTCTTTAGTGCTGTTAATCAGCAGCTTACGGAAGTCCAAAAGAGTCATCTGTCTTTCAAAGCTGGCGAAAAACATCATTCTTGTATTTTATAAAATCTGGACTCTGAACTGATGTGAATAAGAGTGTTTATTTTACCATTATTATTAGTATTATTTTGCCTTATGCTAGCTATTTTTATTTTATATTATCTTTATTTTTTCCCTCCATTCCCTATTGTTCTGTTTTTGTTTATAAGAGTTATTCCTATAAGTTATCTGTTCTTTTCCTCTGTATCTACTTGCGTTGTAACACAGAAATTTCCCCATGTGTGGACAATAAAAGCGTTTCTTATCTTATCTTGTCCTTCTGCCCTGACTTGGACAGCACTTTGATTTTGAGAGCATCTTAGGTTTACCACTTGGTCTTGAACAATCTCACCCAAAGACAGTTTGGTACAGTTGATCTCAGGCCTTGTTGCTCCCCACTCAAAATATCATATTCCTTCCCAAACGACTCTTCCAAAAACATGATTTGAAGGAGTTTTTCTGTCCCTGGAATGATGAGGAACAATCAGGACAGAAGTGAGTATTCTTTGGACACAATGCCAATAACTTATAATACCTTGTATACATAGAACTGTATTTTTGAATTTTGAAGAAAAAGACCCAAGTGAAGCCAGCTGCACTCTAGGAGATTTTTAGTCCACTTTAAACCCGTCTGACCTCTACAAGTTCAGGAAAGGATTAGATTTTAAAAAGTGTTAAACTTCTGAGAGCAGCTTGAATAGCTACTACTTTCATAATAATAAAATATCATGGTGCAAAGATTAGCTACAGAAATGCATATGTAGCTTAACACATCCATTTCTCACCTGTGTAATGGCTCACCGCAGTCAAACACCTCCTCTGTGTCCTTTTCCCATCTGCACCTGTGAAGGAGCACAGTGAGCGCTAATGTAAATGTCAGGAGGTATTTCCTTGTCCCAGATGTTGAAGATAATTGAAATAAAGCCGTCGCACATCCACTGGAACATGTCATTGTCTTATTAGATTTCAGGTCTAATTGCTGTAGAGTCAAGCTGATGGTGACCTTAGCACGACCTTAGATTCTTCAAAAACAACCTGGCTGCCACATTCACTGACACTCACTGCTTATTACAGAAGAGCACTTAATTTATCTCCCCTGCAAAACCGTCATCATAACTCCGCTTTAAGGGTTTGTGACACATAAAGGCAAAGCTGGCTATTTCAATAACTTTCAGAGGTTGTGCCATTCCCATATTCTAATTAGTCTGTCTAATTCAGTTTGCCCCGTTAATATTTTTGATTTTTTTTTTTTTTAGCCCCTGCTGATGAAATGTCTGTCATTATATGGAAAAAGCTACTGTCTGCTCTCTTACTCTTTTGAGGAACTTGTGAAATTCACTTTCCGGATTGTCCTGATGAAAAGCAGTGACATTTTGTGGTTATCTTCCAAATGCAGCCTGCCTTTGAGTTAAGCTTATACTTTATTGTCCATGCACTCCATGGGTCTTGGTGATAATTATATACTTTATGTAAAAAGTAGGGATAGATTACATGGAGTTTTTGTTAGTCACTGCTGCAACTCTGGGGCAAAGACAGCACACTTCAAAATAATAGAGGAATTAAACTGCTAAGTGCTCCACTCTTTTTGAGGTGCATGACAGCCCAGTTTCAGCTCCTCAACTTACCTGTCACACATTTCCAGACACTTATAGTCAAATTTAAAAGTGCACTGTGTAACGTTTGTAGTGGGGCCATTTCAAAGGCATTCATTGTGTTTTTATTGTGCTATAAATACCTGGAAAGATATCCATTCTTAGTGTGAGTGGTCATCTCTCCATAGATGTGACTTGGCTTGGTGGCATCACCTACTTGTCTCCTCTGAGCGTGCAAAACCGTGAAATCTACATCGCCATGGAGACAAGCAGGTGTCAAACCTTCCACTAGAAAATGTACATAATGTATCTTTATGTATTTATTCATTTAAAGATACACCAGCCTCTACATTTGAAGTCAGTTGCATTTTTCTACAGATTTCCAGTTGCACTTTCGTGTATAATACACATTGTTTTGGCAGTTTTTCCCATCGAAATGTGTTTCTCTCATCCTTTTGTTGGTTGTTGTTGTTGTTTTTTTTTGCACTGTGATCATTTTACGTGTTTTGATTGGTAGAAATTGCAGCTAAACGACAGTAATATGTCATTAGCTCATCCGTCATCCAGTATTGCGTTGTAAATTTGAATTGTGTCCACAGATTATATGCAGAAATTAGCCTCCCACATCTGTCCTGTGTCTCTGGTTCTCCCTCACAGCATCCGTCACCCACATGTGACACCCCAGCCTACATTGGCTTCTCTTAGCCGGGCTTTGATGAACGGGGCTTTGAAGCTTCTCTCCACCACCAGCCCACTCCTCTCACTTTTTTTCCGCTCGCAAACAGCTGCCTCAGAACACACAGATAACCCAAATCTGATCTCCTCATCCCGCCTGGCTTCCTGGAGATTCGGCCCCTCTCCCAAAGTGGCCATGACCACTTTATCTGCAACGCTTTTATCCACAGGCCCTCGTCGCTTTGTGTTTGTCCAATCTCATTACCACTCCCTTGCAATCAGCTCGCCTCTTTCTCATGCCTCAAGTTTATCTGTTCTCCTGGAAAAATAGACATGGAGGATATGTGCAAGATGTTGTTGTTGGGAAGAGTGCACTATCATTTACAATAGTCTTAAAAGGTGCAGGTGCTGAGGATAGTCACCTGTTTATAAGTTGCAGTTGTATTTCTAACAATTTGTTAACATAGCCACAAGCTGCAAACTGACACAAGGTTATTTCAATATGCATTTCCCAAATTATATAAGTAAAATGTACTAAAAAAAATCCATGACACCGCAAATAGGATAAGAGAGCTGCATAGTCACATTTTGGGTTGTGCCCTCTTTGCACTTAAGTTTATAGATAAAACTTTATTGGCCTCATTTATCAAGCGTTTGCTCTCATGCAAAACACCTAACTTTGCTAAAAGAGGCGCAAAAGCCGGACTCAATTCTCACACAAGCGCTAAAAAGAACGCAGCGCAGTATTTGCTCCTTCGATGGAAATCATATTCAAAACAGGACGTTTAGGGCAACAACTGCAACATTTGAGACAGAGAAATACAAATGTAGTAGTTAAGCGCTGTCTGATTTATCACTACGAGAGCTAAAACTCTGTGATAATATAATACAATAGAGAGACACAGGATAGCTGCTACAATGTGCACCAATGCAACACTTTACCAGAAACACTTTGCCCTGCCTCCCACAAGTATTCCACTGAACTGGAACGTTCCACAGCAGCGTTCATACAAGGATCCTACAAGGATCCTAGATGAGGCTATGTATGTGCGCCACTCCAATGCAAAAGACATGCGCGTCTTTCTGCTTGTATCGCCTTGATCCGCTGGTTAACCTGCTGTTTGAAGTTTTCACAAGTTTTTATCAGACGCGCCTTTATCCAATTTATAATTTTTTTTATCCGTAATACACACGTTTTCCAAAAGTCAAGCAGGTGTAACTGACAAAATGTGCATATACTCACAGTTCAGCGCCAGGATTGATAAATGAGGCCCCATTTTTAGAGGGCTGCTTGGCCCAAACAAAATATTGGCCTCTGCTGGAGATTTAAGGCCGATAGTCAATAAGCTTAATGTGCAAATATCTCTCGTATCCAACTTCAGGGTCCCTTGGTTATTTTCATGAATTCATTTTTAACCGCTTGTTCTCGTTTTGGGGCGCGGGTGACGAGCTTATCCCAGTGACTTTGGGCCTTAGGCGGGGGCACACCCTGGACAGGGGCTCCCAGGGTTAACACAGACACATAGACACACAGACAACCATTCTTTCTCACATTCATTCACTAGGGCCAGTTTTATAGTTTTACAGAGAAGTAACCCGGGAAGGACAAGCAGACTCCACTCAGAGAGATTGTGTGATTATTGGGAGGCAAGAACTCTTACCGCTCTGCACCCAACGAGGTTATTTTCATCCTCTTGTTAAAATAGTCTAGCCACAAGGAGTCCTAGTCATTTTGTCTTGACGTGGTAAATCTCTGAGAAGGAAACAAAAATGGCAGATTAAATTTACAACAACTTGAACAGAATAGAAGCAGGAAATACAGGCTAAAACTAAAATGCTATTGCCTACCTTTCTTTGACACTTGCATGTAGCTGACAATCCATGACAGGCTTCCACTTTCACTGGATCTTGGTTGCTTCAGTATTTTTGGGTGGCTTCTTGTTAGCTCCTGTGTGGTGTGTGCGCCTCAGAGCCTTAATGAGAAGTGGACCTGACACCTCTGCTCTGTCCCTTCTGCTTCCTGGCTGCTGCCCATCTCTGCAGTAATGATAGCACATACCCGACAAAATATAGGCTGCATTTTGTATTTTGTTCTGGAAGCACTATGTTGGTTTGACAGGATGTGATGAATTGTATACTTAAGGGGTCAGACCACAACGTATGTCTTACAATAAAATTGTTTACGTTTTAAGCACTACCACCTGTGGATGCACCGATATATTGGCCCAGTATCAGTATAAAATATCTAGAATTGTTTTACGCAATAGGTATAATTTAATTAATGAATTCACTTATTACCTGCTTTTTCCCTGACATTATTTGACTAAATGGTCAGTTTAGACTTGTTTACGCCCTAACTCAGTGAAAGAGGCTAGATCTTTGTGTGTCTGAACAGACACAGGGACTGAGGAGGAGCTGCTGAGGCAGAACTACTTTTAGTCTGATCTATCTCTAAACATATTGCTAGATCGTCCTTATTTTTCCAAGTGAACAATCTTATGTGAACTGGTTATATACATTTTTTAATTAATTCTATCGTTACTAAGTAATTTGTTACCTTTTTTTTTTTCGTTCTCAAACGCAGTACATGGCAGTATTTATACATTTTTCCAAACTATTACTTAATATAGTGAGCTGTGATATTTTTTTTAATGCTGCTTTTGTGTCCAATGCTGTAAAATGATCCATACATAAAAGGTTCAGGTTTCCCCTCAAAGCTGGGGAGTACAGTGCCCCTTGGTGGTGGAGATGCAAACTGGAAATCTATTGTAAAACACCAGATTCATCCCTGCAGTGATGATTGTTATTCACACATTCATAATTTGCTCTTTGGCATGAGTGGTTATAAATGAATTATAATTTGACAGAAATACCAGATTAATTAAAGCCATACCACAGACTTGAATGATAATTGCATGAAAGAGACTATCTCAGCCACAGCACGACTCCAGTGCTGACGTGATAGATCATTTCTATAAGCGCGGTTAGTGGGTCAGGAGGAGGGGCTGAGAAAAGTGGGCGGGCGCTGTTTGACAGAAGACACTTAAGCCTTATGAATATTTCTGGGCTGTAATCTAACCTATTCTGAGCTGCTGTTTTGCAAATGGGGGCTTCGCCGAGTATCTGTCACATGTTTGTTTAGTAATTTGGGCTTTGGTGTGCGCTGGAATTTTACGGGCTCATTTGTTTTCTGAAAGTCCTCATGTCTAATTTATCAGCTCTGCTTTACCATGTCCGCCCGCACATTCCCAGGCAAAGCTGTACGCTGTAAATTATGTAGAGTTCTTTCTCCGTTTCCAACCTCAGGACGAGCAGCTAATGTAGAGATGAGTGCCGCCAGTACACAAGACATCCGTGTCATCCTGCTGCACTGCCCAGGGAAAGGGGAAACAAGTGTGGCATTCCACTCTTTGAAATGATTGGTGTGTGTTTTAGCAGTCTATGTAAAGCTGTAGACCTTTTGTTGTTTAGTCAGTCGCTGGTGTCTCAGTTGGCCAAAATGTTTGGTCGACTCATGATTTTACTGGGATTTAAAGGATTTCGGTGCATAGTTGAGTACTTTTAGATATTTTTTCATGAAATCCTGTGAGCTTGTGGTCTCATGAAGGCAACTTTAGGTCAGATCATACAGATTTTGTAAGCCTTTACCAGCACCAAACTATGGCCCCTTTTAGCCCTTTTAGTAAGTCAAGAATTTTGTTTAAACTTAACTACAGCCCTACTATTTTGTATTTTATATGTTTTATACAATTCAATTTATTTTAGTATCGCCCGAAATTACAATAGTGGTTGCCACGAAGGGCGGCATGGAAAAACAGATTAATCAATTGACAATGTCCCAGCATCCTGTGTCCTTGGACACATGGCCTAAGCTCCCCTGTTCTTAGACCCCTGTTCTCAGCAAGGAAAAACTACCAAACCTCTTTGGGGGAAAAGTTAAAACCTTGAGGAGGTCCACAGTGAAGGAGAAATCCAACTCCCTTGGACAGACACGCGGACGCGCTTCAATTTGTAGATAGACAGTGGAGCTGGGCCCTCTCAGGAGGAGAACCAGTTCCTCGAGGCAGATGAAGAACTGTCCATCTGGAGTAGAGACTGTTTCTCCAGGCAGCTGAGGAGCATCTGGATCCACAGGTCATCGATGTGCCTGTCCCACTCACCGCAGGGAAGTGGGAGGAAAAGAAGAAAAAGCAATGAACATATTTCAAGTGAAACTAAATATTAAATATTTTGAATAGGAAAAATAGTCAGAAGCAGAGGATGGTGCTCAAACTATCCTCTGCTAGATGCTCTTCCTGTCGTATCTTCTATTCAGGCTGACATCCAAGGGAGTCTAGGGAAGGAGATTCACAGACACTTCACAAACAATGACAAAATGATTGTTAATCCAACCAAATATAGATGGATAAAACACTAAATTACACAAAATGTCTTTAATGTAAAGATTAAGACTTAAGACAGGTTTTCATCTTATTCAAAATATTTGTTAGTGTGGATTTGAACTAACCCAGTGGTTTTCAACCTTTTTCAGTCGGGACCCCTAAATGATAACCATTAACATTCACGACCCCCAAAAACCTAAATAGGCTAAATGATAAAGTATCTTTTGTCTAATGTTTTATTTTGTTTTCAGGGTATAGTCCTCGATACATTCATTTGGTTGGCCAACAAATAGGAATCTACATTTACAACTGCATTTGAAGTGGGTCAACTCCCTTCACTTTTAACATTTTCTCCATAGCCTCTGGGGACCCACTGAAATCATTTTGCGACCCCATGGGGTCCCAATCTTATTTAGATGGTAAAAAGCTGCTGATGTTATTGATTTGATGTGGTTGTAAAAGTTCAAGTCTGAGTCCATTATTACCACCAAATTTCTTACTTGATTTGTAGGCATCCATAGCCCTCAAGCTTACTGAGGGCAACATTTCTACTGACATAAGAAATGCCATAACAAATCTGATTAAAAAAGTAATTTAACCGTGAATGTTTTTATAGCTCTATATAACTCTAACCATTCTCAAAAAGTGAGTAGATCAGGCTGAATGTCAGCTGTGAATTATATTTGAAATTGCTAGAATAACCGTGTATTTTGAGACCTTTGTGTGCCTTTAACACATCGTGAATACTGTTTTGGAAGGTAAACGTACTGCTCGAGTGTGGGCAGGCTTTTAGATAGGATTTGAAAATACCCCGTCCAAACAATTTTGTCCGTAAAAAGTAGTTAAAAAATGCTATTATGATCACACTCCGCCACTCAGGAGCGGCATATCGCTGCGTACTTTACGACGCTTTTAACGCCGTGCGCCGTCTGGTTGGCCGTCCCTGCACTCGAAAATGCCCGTCCACATTTTAAAATACCCCGTCCAAAATACGGGAAGACGGGCGTCTATCTAAAAGCCTGAGTGTGGACAATGAGGAGATAATAACACGGTTTAGTTTGCAGACTTTTGTAACTCAGTGATATAAGATCTAGTCATTGTATTTGAAACTTGGGGACTCTGTGAATCAATAAGCAACATTTACCTTATGCTTCTTTGGTCTTTTAGTGAACAGCACACAAACACAGCACCTATTCTCTGATACCAGCCTTCAAACTGTGCTGAATTTGATAATTCTCCTGTTTTGTCTGCAAGTCCGTAGACGGTGATGGCAGTTGTGAAAAGATTAGCCTTTTCCTTGCATTAGATGTCTCCATTTTCCCTGTGCATAGGTGTCAGCCACGGCTATAAGTGTGAACGATCTCTCCTGTTTGCTAAAGGCGCTCACTAAAACACATCAGCAACCTGCCACAACTTTACTGCAGAGTCACTTATTCTGCAGCTTATCACCTGTCCAATAAAAGTGGAGAATGTGGCCTTAATGTGTGGCGGCCTTCACTGAAAGCCATGAATTAAACTGCCATCTGCTGAGAGGGACTGCGATTTGTTTTCGTAGCTTTGTTTTTTTCTTGTTGATACAGAAAAGATTGCATTGATGTGGAAGAACGCCTGTAGTTCTCAGTGTACGGAGTGAAATGCTGTCTTGGTAAACATAAGTGGCAGATAGAGAATAGTTTTTGACTCTGGATGGAGACATTGTGTGGCAGAGATGCATCATGCCTGATATGTGTCTTGGGCATTTGAGAGCCGATAGAAAAGCCAATTGTTCAGATGTCTTTTAGTGGCGCTCAAGTGTGGAGCAAAGTGGCCCTCTGTCTGTCGTATCTGATTACTTTAGATTTTGCACTGTTTTCATCCAGTCAAGAAAGTTTGCTGTTTGCTGTTTTAGGAGAAATGTTCAGGCCCCAAACCATATGGTGTAGGAATCATTTACAGGTCCCATATTTAGCTTTGTTTCCTGTTTCATAGTCGACCCCAGGGACATTTCTGATAATATAGCGCAACTAATACTTATTAAAAACTGCACAATCAACGTACCTACCCGGAAATGAAAACGCCTCGCTCTCGGCTCGTTCTCCGCTTCTTTCTCGTGTCCTCCGCCGTGGGTCTGTTTCCACCCGGCGTGGTTAAATCCAATCAGTTATGGTATCAGCGAGAATGAGAAAGAGAAATGAACGTGGCTTCAGCAGATGACATGCTCCCAGTCTCGTTTGAAGAGACTTTTGAGTGAATAGCAATCCATTAATTTGTGCATGTCTGATGTAAATATTGCTTGACCATGGAAGTATAATAAGATCTGGGCAGAGACAGGAACACTTGGCCACCAGCGTTCCGTGACGGCATGAAAGAAAAAAAATAATTTTAATTATTAGATGATTGCGAACTGTCTGCAAAAATGTATCCAAAAAGTACAGAACTATCACTTTATACCCTTAAAGTTAACACACAGTTATTTTCTATTTTTAATAATCTCTTTTTTCATTGTAAACTAATAACTACATTTCTTCCAAACAACATTCAAGATATTCATAAAATATATACTATATACTTTACACCACTTGTCAAGCTAATAAAATGGATGAAATGGAAACCCAGAAACATTTGCATAATGTATTTACAGGGATTACATCTGTCTAACATGAAGAACTAACCAAACAAAAGCAGGTAAGTTAGCCATGCTGCTGTTGGGTCAGGACAGCAATTAAAGGGATTTTCTGGTTTATGAACCTCCCTGCTCCTTGAATGTGCTGACAATTTAGCATTATTAAATGGATGGGTGGGCAGTTCAAGCACACAAAGTGTAATTACTGAGCACTCTCCAATAATGAACTCACGTGCTGGAGGAGGCTCGAAGTGGTGCACAGGAGACCAGTGGCATGTCACCCAAGACAGATTTACCAGCACGGCCCTTCATTTAGCTCCTGTGTGCCTTCAGTAAATCACCAACAGATGCCAACCAAGGGCCCCATGCTCATTAATCAACTCATTTATAAACAAGCAAACAAGAATGAGTGATGTTTTTCATGGCTCCTTACTGTAGTATGCTTTGTACAGGATGTAGCATGTACTGCATATTAGCCTTGTTTTGGTTGTAAAAGGACAGGCCTCTGAGGCCATGTTCACAGTATTTCTACTTTATGTTAACGGTGAATATGAAATATGAAACAAGAAATTAATCTGGGATATACTAGGACAAAATTTGATCTAAAGGTGGTCTATTGTTCAAAACGTCAGCGACACAGTGATGCAGCAGTTAGTTCTTCAGCCTCAAAGCAAGAAGGTCCTTCTTCCTGTGTCTGTCACAAGTTTCCTCTGGGTGCTTGGATTTCCCCTGCCACTAAAACCATGTACAATAGGCTCCCCTTCGGCACCAGGACTACCTGAAAATGAAAAATCTCAGTGGGACTATCCTGGTTAAATAAAGGTCAGTAACATTTCCAAGTATGAACAACTTCCAACCAGAACTAAATCAGGAATCAAACAGATGCATCGATGTAACTCAAATATTTCAATATATAACTTCAGAAAGTTAGTAGTAAGTTTTGAAAAAAATGTAGACATTACGTACACATAATGTGAATGGCACTCACATTGACACTGAGGAAACCTCATTTATTGACCAGTATTATGTTTGGAATAGCAGTCTGGATAATGAGCCTTGAAAGCACCAGAGCTATAGTCGTGCCTGTCTGTGTGTGCAGCGCGTGTGGCCGTGGGCATGTGGTCTGCTCAGCAGCAGTGGTGCTAAAAGACAAGCTGAGACCAGGCAGAGGGTCATTAGTGCTCTCTTTGATAAACTCGAGAGGCCAGGGACACGCACTGAATTCAACACCAACGCTGCGCGCAACTTTTCATCACTGTGAAGCAGACAAATTAAGCAACTTTTTCAACCATGTTTTGATTTGATTTCCATATCAATATTAACCTATATCAATGTCATCTAAATATTGTATTCTCATTCAGCATACTGGAAGCTAATCCATCCAGTCACTATCCAGTCAACCCAATTTTTGTTTTAAATCATACATTTTTGCCTTGTCTGACACATAAATTACTATTCAATGTGTAAAGTATTAATCTAAACAACCTATTTTTTGTGTCTTAAAACATGAAAAACAAACCTAGATTACTTTAAACTGTTTCTTAACCTAGTCCTCGACTTGGTAACACATTCCTAGCATCCACTGTGATAAGTTTATAAGCGTGTTTCATTTTCAGAATTCAGAATGGAGCTTCATGCCACTGCTTACAACAACTAGCAGCCTGGGAACAGCGTACCATGCTTTAGATTTAGATGCAGACAGCACACAGCCCCCTCATTTTGACCCTACTTTTACAATATATCTGCACTGTGGCAAAACCTGTTACTTTATTACATGAAAATCTGATGCAACCACTTTAACTCTGATACAACCCCATCATGGAATCACTGGGAAATTCTGCGAAATTTTGGCAATCGCAAAATTCGACTCCCTCTTTACCAAATGAAATTATTAACGATTCAATCAGCTTGACGACAAAAAAAATTGTATTTGTGATTAATAAGGACTTTGCTGACTCTGGAAATATCCTTGATGCTGCTGCTTCATCTGTTGCTGTTTCCCCAATACATGAGAATAGACCTGATGATCAAGTATTTTCCCTTAAGCCCTTTACACAGTATGAAGTATTCAATATTTTGGACAATAAGTCTACTGGAGCTGACACCCTCAAACCTAGGTTACTTTTGTTATCAGCCACACTAATAGTACATTTTTTAATTTATGTTTTTATTCTCACAATACACACTGACAGTATCCCATCATTATGGAAAACTGCTTTTGTTCTCCCTTTGCACAAAAGAGGCCAGAACAATGATTTGAATAATTTCTGTCCAATCTCAAAACTATCCTGACCAGCAAAACTCTTGGAGTAGCTTATAAGTAACCAGGTGCGAGCTTTCCTAACCAAATATTCCATTTTAAATAACCACCAGTCTTGATTTAGACCAGGGCATAGCACCATCACAGCTGCTACCAAAGTTATAAATGATATTGCTATTGCATTGGACACTCATGAAGAATGTGCTACGGTTTTTGTTGATTTGTCAAAAGCCTTTGATTCAGTGGATCACTGTGATCGTCTGGATGATATTGGATTCGATACAAATTCAAAAAAATGGTTTGCAGATTACTTCACAAATACAGCTCAAGCTGTTTCTGCTGATGGCTTTCAATCTGAATGTTCTTACCTTAAAGGTTGAATGGACGATTTTTTTGGCATAAATCTGAGTCTTATTTCCTCGTGGCGTGGACTGCTGATTAGTCCTGCCTTGTATCAATCATAAAACGCACCTACCGCTCACCTGCAGCCGCGTGCGGATCGTCCCACATTTCCGCGTGTCTAAGCGGATTGATCTATCATAATATAGTCCCCTCAGTGTACGGGGCAAAATTAAGACGGAGAAAGACAGTTCGAGCTGACTCAGAAGTGGACTGAAATCTATGGGAGACGAGAGATGCGATGCGATCGGTCGCGCTAATAAACAAACACACGTGTGTGTTGTATCAGTCCGCACGGGGGAGTGCGCGTGTGCACTTCCGCCTGCGTTCTCAAATCGCCGAAAAATCGTCCATTGCGCCTTTAATAAAAGTCTTCCTCAAGACTCTGTTCTTGGATCACTGTTATTTACAATTAACATAAACTGAATTGAGCATAATCTAAAACACAGTAGCATCCACTTTTATGCAGATGATGCTATTCTGTATGCTAAGGCACCTTCTTGTGCACAAGTGATTCAACATATTCAAGAGGATTTTCACTTCATCCAACAAACTCTGTTAATTTAAAATTATTAATGAATTTGAATAAAACAAAATGTATGCTGTTCTCCAAAAGACATTATTTGTGTTTTAGTATCCTGTGTTTGTTATTTTTGTGTTGTGTTTTAACCCATGAAAAAGAGAACTTTTCTCATTGGGTTTTCCCTGTTCAAATAAAATGAATGAATGTATATGGTCTTTTAATTAAAGAGGTTCTATTGCCCTTTCAAAACATCTGAGCTGATTTCCAGCCCTTTACACTATACATCATCACAACCCCAGATCATGCTGCCCACCCATCCTACAGATAGCCTTTTGTTCTACATTTAGTCTTCTTTATCATAGCTGTTTTGGTTGGTCTCTCTGCAGTCTTACAATGTACAAAGTATATTATACCGGCTGTTTGGCATGCAAATCACATGTCTTATGTCATCTACCTAAATAAGATATTCATTCCAGCCGGGCTTCGATGACTGATGTCCTTTCCTTCGCACTCTGCATTCAATCATTTATGATGGCCCTTGTTTATTCACTGATACTGCTTGGATTTGTACTCTGCATTGACTCCCGAGTGTGATCCTGGATCTTTGTAAAGACACCAAAGAGCGGCAAAGGTCCCCTGTCCAACATTCATCAATGATTCATGCAAAGACTCATGGGAAGGTTTTCGAATCATTACTACAACATTCTGCCTCAGAAGTGGACTGAAAATCTAGCATACGTATATGCTTTATAGTGTGGTCTATTAAAATACAATTATGTAAATTATCTTAAGAACTCCAGCCAAGTCTGTATTGTTTTGGAGAAAGGTATAATAGCCCGTATTTATCTCCAGACAATAAGATGAAAAATGGAGCAATAGCACCTAGGAATTACAATAGATTTATTCTGTTTTAAGCTTTTGCTGAATGCAAAAATATTCAACATTCTGCCCACGTAGTGAAATGTTATTAGTGTACATTTACTTATACTGCAGTGGCATTAGCAGAATCAAATGCAGAATGTTCTAGTAATAGCAGAAGTAAACGGCCCTCTTTTTGTGGTTCATTTTTAACCACCTTTTAACTACAAACATCCAACATCCAACTGAATATAATCAAATTATAATTTTAAATTGACACCACAATGCATTTGCCTTACGTGAATCAACAAAAACACCCTTATATTACATTTGTTACAGCACAAAATGTTTTTATTGTATTTTGATACTCAGGAAAAGGCTCAATACTCAATAGCTATTTTTGACTAGAATAAAAAAGTATTATATTATACCAATTCTGGAGATCAAGAAAACATTCTAAACCTATTTAAAAAAGATCCCAATTTTGTCTCATTGACATTTTTTTCCAGTATTGAAACCATTTCCATACTTATTTCAGTATCGATCCATATATGGATAGCAACCTATCTTGACGACCCTATCTCCTATACGCCATTGAAATAAACTGTGACATTTTGAAATCCGTACTTCTCTCCATTCGTCCTAGTTTTACTCCTGGTCCATGCTGAGTCACGGCTTCCCACCGCTGCCCTATTCTCCAGCTGCTCTTGTCTAGACACTTCTCCGGCCCGCTGTCTCCCTCCTCAAAGTCCCTGGGCACCCTGTCCTTCCGATTCCTCCTCCGCCTCCTCACCTCGGCTATCCTTTCATCTCACCACACCACTCCTTTTGTCATCATTTCAATATCTCGCTACACCGCCAGACATAGTACCCGCCGGCTCATCCAGATTTGGTGATTGATAAAAAAAGATTGGCGCTCATAAGAAGTTGTATTAACTTTGTGTTCTCTCGGCCTGGCCTGAGGAGATATACAGCAGAAGTGGAGGTTTTAAATGGGCCGCTGTGAGATGGCATCGACAAGATTGCTTTTAATCCGTCTGGAGATGTATTGTGGTAGGTCTTGTGTTTCTCGTAATTAGCTTTAAAGGCCAGCACTGCGAGGAAGTCTTGCCAAGTTTATATCCGCTGTCTCTAGGATAAATCTTGAGCAAAGGCTTGAATGGGTAAGACAGTGAGTTCAGGAGATAGTTTATTTTTAAAACTGTGATTGAATGGCAGTGTTTATTGGTTTATCTTGGTCAGTTTTGTCCTCATTTTGGTCAGTTGTTTTGTTTTATATATTGGTTTGGTTCCTCTGTGGTATTGGGGAAAAAACGAGTTTGAAAGGTGCCTTATGTACCTTTCCTTTGGTGGTGAGGGGTTCGCTACCTGCTTTGCCTGCATGGAATTTTCCACATTATATTATTGATATCTTGACAAACTTCGCCGGGGCATTCAGTGATGAGACAGGAAGCTCAGACGGACGAAAAGAGAGCAAGTTTGAGTGCTGCCCGGTGGTCGAGTGGTTAAAGCACAGCACACATATGCCAGGCCCCTGTGTCGAGAGTTCGAATCCCAACGGCGAGAATTTTTACCGCATGCCCTCTCTTCTCTCTCATCCCCCATTTCACACTTCCCTCTCCTGTCTAATAAATAGTGAGTAAGTTTGAGGAGGTTTATGAAAGTTTGTGTTCTGTTTACGTACACTTCTTGTAAGAATTTCACATCAAGTTTTACACATGAGACTAACCTGTCGAGCCACCTGTTTGTCCCCATATAGATGAAGAGGTTTTATCTATAGATCCAGGCAAAACAATAACATATCCACGGAGACACCAGAAAAGTTATAGAGTGAACCTTTATAAGTCTTGTCAAGTCCTGCAAAGTCGCTGTTTTACTAGTTCTTTTCCCCGTCTTTCAGTTCATCAAGTCACTGTGAAAGTCAAACATTTTCTGAACTGTTAGATCCTGTTTCAAATAGATGTTTTAAACCTTTATTCCTCTCACTCTCTCTACAGATTTTCAAAAGTAAAGTTTTGGAGCTCGGGGAGAAGTTGCTGCCCGCATTTAACACACCGACAGGAATTCCCAGAGGAGTCATCAACCTGGGGAGGTGAGTCTCAAGCCCGCACTCTCACCTCCAAGTGTCCTCTGTCCCACAAAAGATTATATCGAGGCAGGCACTTGGCAGGTATTAATCACGGCCCTGGAACGTGTTCACACTGGCAACGAACGGAGCAGGGTCATGCAGAGTTGATAATGATCAGCCAAATGAAAAATATCCGGGCAAACCTCGCACGCTGCCAAAGCCTGGAGAGCTATCCCAACTCTAGGAATAGTAACTGCTCATTTGAGATGGATTTCTAGGACGTGCAATACATTTGGACATATATTTACCAATTTAAGGCGTAGTTAGATAGTCATACAACAAACCCGAAGCAGGCAGCTATAATATATGTTGAATCAATTTCAGAAACGTGGGATGAATATGAAACTAATCCTATAAAATGTATTACTGAAGGGCATATAGTGGAGGGGATGGGAAAAGAAGTGTAAGAATATAAGGAGATCTTTAGCTGAATGGGAAATATAACGTAGCAGTGAACAGAGGAAGTTTGAAATGATTTTTTAATGATTTTATTTAGATCAAAGTAAGACATCTTGGAGCACTAACCACATTTAAAGTAGAGGGTGACTGTAGCTGAACAGCAGTTTGTACACTGTCTCTGCCTATGAAACAAGGTGGTATCCATTTCGATATTCCAAGCAGCTGCGTAATGTCTAATCGCTGTCATTACCATTGTCTGGATCTCGTTTAAGTGCATTTTCTGAGTTGGTTTGGTGTCACAGTCCCCCGAGGACACTCATTTAAAAAAGCTACACCTGCCAAATGAAAAAATGGAGCTCTGAAAAGGCTGTGATGTTATTAGTGACAGTGTGGAGCCGACAATAAATATTTGCAATTAGAGGCAGACACTTAAAAGAAGGAAAGGTTGTTCACTAATTTGTTAGTTTGGGGATTTGTTTTTGTAGGTAAATGTAATTTTTCATAATTGAAAAGAGCAAGAAAGTTTCACAGCCTCTTATATCACTTTGAAGCAGCTGCAGGTTTTGTAATTACGACGACTCCCTGAGAAGAATTAATCTGCGCTCATAAAAGCTTTCGGAAAATCGTATGAATAATATTTGCATTTTTAATTTGAATCGTATCCAAACACTTATCTTTCTTATCTCGTATCTTTGTTTGTCCTATTTAGTTTACATTGTACTGCAGATCATGAAGTCATTTGTTTACAATGTGATTTGAGGACAACAAAATTGTATGATATTTTTTGCAATTAGGCCACTTAAAAATGTATCACCGGTATCTAAAATGTCCTTAGTTTCTGCCCTAATCTCACACTCCACCAATAAGGCTGGAAAGAAGTTTTAATCTGGAATCACCCATATTCCAATAAGTGAGATTGACAGGCTAATGAATCAATCAGAGAAACAAGAGTAGAAAAAAACTAAGAAAAAAAAATACTCTCTGTCACTCACTTATGAAATAGTCACACAGACAAACCCTTTGTTCAAACTTAAACCTACATTTCAACAGACCAAACATTTTTTGTCACATAATTTCTATTGCTTGGTCCAACTTTGTATGAATTTTCTTTTCATTGAAGTACTATTTTATGGACATTCACACATTTTAACTGAACACTATTATTATTATTATCCTTTAATGCTGTGTATTTATCTTTCCAGGACCAATTAGAACCCACAGTCAACGCTCAGGTTCAATGGACGCCTCCTTATTTATATATATATAAATGAAACCCAAGCTTAATTCGTAATACAAGTTTAATTCGTAATACAGCGTCAAAAATGCTTTGATATCAGGAATACAAATATAGTCTGAGGGGATGAGGAGTGACTGACTGAACTTGATATCAGTGACTAACACGCAGCTCCCGGCTCACTCTCACCTCCGCCGTGTCATACATAATCACCCAGAGGAAAGGCACATCCCACACGTCCTGCTGGAGTCCGTATAGAACCGTGCAATATCAAATTACTACAACTTCAAAATAAACCTTTCCAATCCCATCATCTTCCAAGACCCTTCCTGGCACCTTCGTTATCCAACTGCTACCAATTAACCAGGCAGCCAAGTCGGACAGCTGCTGACAGATTTAATTACTTTATTTTACACTGTGACAACACTTACATGGTTTTGGCTTTGGACTGCAGACGGTCGGGAGAAAAGTGTAGCGTGAGCGCGTATGGAGAAATACTAAAAACAACTGGTAGTATACACGCTAGTGGCTGCCGTCAGGCGAGCGACATATGCACAGAGTAGCAGAACATAAGCAGCCAGTCTCGAGGAACGGCCCTGCTGCTGCGGTGAAGGGAAAATGTACAAGTGAGTGGTGAGTAGAGGGGTTTATTTACACCATGAGTAACACCATAAGCACAGGTACAGAGAATGTGTGGGCAGTGACAGTCAACAGTGGTGTAATAATCAGTTATTAAAGATGTAAGATTATTGGCAATGTTGTGATGTTGCTATAATCAAAACCTTCCCAAATAGCTCTTCAATTTTACAATATGTGAGGTTTTATTCCAAATTCCTGAACAGTTTGAACGTGTTTTGTTATGGCAAAATGAAGGCAACGACTTGGACCACAAACCAGCGCAGCTAACTTGAAAAAATGCACTGCGTGTCTGGTGGAGCGTATGCCACCTGCTTGTCTCCATGGAGATGTTATTCCTTTACCTTGAATGTTCATGGTATTGCTTTAAACTTATCTATCTCCATAGAGATGAGGAGACGAAGCTTCCTGGCCAAATTACACGTCAGATCTGTGGAGCAGGGATCACATTCGGGCACAATAAGAACACGTTTATGAAGATCATTTTGAGCCCGTAATTGAATCAATCAATACAATTTATTTATAGAGCACAATCCCTACAAAATGCAATTTAAAGGGATTTACATAAAAAATACACACAAATCGCAATACAAAAAATAAAAGCATTAATTATCTCATTCAAAGTAAAAAGGCAAGATATGTATATAAGTATATAAGTTTAATGCCACTCTGTGGAATGTTTCATTAACAAGGTTAGAATGATACTCATTTATACATTACACATTTTGGTAGCTGAGGAAATCTATTGAACTACCACACAACTTCCACACTCACAAAATAATGCAAACTGAAGAACCGGAGATGGTATCTAGGCTATAATTTGTCAAGCGAAAAAGAAAATTTTAAATCCTGCAATAAACAACTTGTTCCTTTTGATGCAGTTAGGGATTTGAGAACGCAGTTTAGTCTGAACTGCATTATTATCGCAATTGTAAGTCTCTTGATGGACTGAGGCTCTGTATATGATCAGGTGAAGCACTTTTCCAGTCTGCTAGCTTTGAAAACACTTCCAATGAAACCCGCACTAAATTAATTAAATTAGGCTGACACAGGTTTTATCTCCGCTCAAACAGGCAAAAATGATTTTCAATTACATCCACCGAGACACTATTTATTATCTTCCTGTGTTCTCGCTTATTTGGGATTTCTGACGCAGCTTGTTCAATTTGCCCCCAGCATCACAAACAACTATTAGTATTGATTCTTGTCATTGCATCATTTCGGTTGGCTGAGACGGTGCTGTTTGTCAAAAGGGTGAATAGTTGAATGGAGTGGTGCCAGTGCAGCTCATTAGTTGTGTCTGATGTTGCTTTTAAAGTACTTCCCCCGTCATTCCCCAAACGAACACCGCCACCTTTTCTTTCAATTGATTCCTCTCATGGGAAAAGTCCACTGGAACTACTAATGACGTGGCGCCTAAACTTTTAATGAACGCATTTATCAGACTGCATAACACTCTTGACTCCCCCGGCAACCACCTTTCCCACCTCCATAACATCTTATAAATTCATTTTTGGCTCATTATGGGATGTATCAACTCCAGCAGCATCTATTAGGAGGATATGTAAAGTCATTGTGGAGAGTACATTGTGGCTCGCCTAATCATAGACGAGCATTAACTGAGCCGCTCACAAATGACACATTAGTGGGAGTTCAATTTGCAGGGAGATATTACCCACGATGCCTTTAGGAAACAGACGGGAGTGGAGTCTCAGGATGACCTTGTGCGCAAACTTTGTCGAAATACCACTAGTTTCCCATTCTTCTGTTTTCAATCTAATTAACAGATTTGATGTGTAAATTATTCATTATGCTACTGCTTTTTCCATTAACTAGTAGATATAAAGGCAATTGTTCATAAATTAGAGGGGGACACAAGAGGATATCACATACTTTTTTTGGGGGGGAGTTAAATTAATAGAATATTCACTCAAATTTTAATGAAAAAACCTATAGCTTACTTTTTTTTCTTGTCCTTTGAACAATCCGATTAACATCCTGCGATTAATTTTCAGGACAGTCATTTGAGGAGAGAATTTGCATAGGATTGACGTATTATTATTACGGATTACGGATTAGGAGTTTTTAGTTGTTTTTGGAATTCTGCAGATGTAAACAGTTGAAGTAATCCTCAAGACATCAAAGCTGCAGCTATTTTTTTTGTCTTAAAATGTAAGAAATAGTTTCAGTAAAAATAATAATAGTAATGATAATAACAAGGAAATTGATGACAGGGTTGGCACCAACTGTCAAGGACGGGACTGTAATAACTTGAGGAAAAAATGTAATTAACGTTGAACTTGAAAATGCACAAATTTACCAGACACTTGGATGCGACTGATATATAGCGGTCATTTTTATTTTCTGGTTTATTCAATATTTTATTTTCATTTTGTTTTTTTATAATACCGGTATATACTTTTAAATAAATCACCACTCAAGCTCAAGTAGTATCAGTAGTAGGCTTTAAGCAATATTGGCAGTAACGGTAACACTGGAATTGGTAATAAAATGTGTTGAATTTAAAAACAAAAGAAAAAAATATGTTTTTAACTGTTTGCAGTGGTCCAAACAAATGCATTCCGTGCATTCTAAATATTCACTGCGATGATTTTATATTTGGTTGGAGTTGGTAATGCTAAAAACAACTAGCATGCTAACAGTGTAGCAGCATTACTTCCTGGTTGGCGGCTGATAAAAACCTGCCTTTACTCATTTACTGTAATGGGGCGAGACAATTTTGAAAAAAGTCTTATTTACGCTATGCAACGTAAACATTTGTCATATATACTATTTTAAAAGAGTCACATGAGCGGTGCAGAGCGAGATACTTTCTATGACTTTGCAGCTACAGATGGTGCTGTTCACAATGCGATGCACTTTATGACAACTGTGAGAATCACTCGTAACAAAAGGCCCCAGACAGTAGTGGCTTTGCAATTATCCTGGCTGACGTTTACAAGCCATTCCCCAGCACTGTGGAATGGCTCACATTAAGCCGAGATTACCTGAAAAGTTGTATCTCAAATGGAACCTTCACATGGCTGCAGGGTGTACTTCAGACCATCTTCTCCTTGACGCGTAACACAATGACTGGGAGGGAGAGCATGGACTGCATAACGCTCTAAGGCCGCTATCGACGGGTCTTTCTTAACTTTCCAATATCGCTGGGAAACTTCAACAAAACGACAACAAAAAAGTTCGGCAAGGACAAACTAGTTGCAGTTTGTTTTCCGTCCAGTAGAGAGAGTCTTTTGATGATGCTAAGAGGCTTGGCTGTGCTCTCGTTGCAGTGGGACCAGTTGGAGCTGGGGGTGGGCCTCAGCTGGGAGCAGTATCCTGGCAGAGTTTGGGACTCTCCATCTTGAATTCGTCCATCTCTCTGAGCTGTCTGCTAACCCAATCTACACAGAGAAGGTTTGTCCATTTCTACCCTCCTACACATTCAGATACGTTGCAAAATGAGCTGTACTAAGTTTGTTTGAGGGCGATTTTTAGAGTACAAGCCTTAAGCAAATGGAAGTACAAAATTCATTTAACAGTGTTTTTATGTTATCTATGTATTCAATAGGTTATGAATATCAGGAAACTGCTGAACAAGATCGAGAAACCCCACGGCCTCTATCCCAACTTTCTAAGTCCCGTCAGCGGCAACTGGGTCCAACGTAAGTCAGAGAAAATTTATTTTATTCCCTTTTGTCATGAGAAATTTGCCTGTTGTTAAAAGTTGATGAGCGATCTTTGCCTGAAGTTAAGAGTTTAGTGCTTGGATTGTTATTATAATTTAGCCCTATATTTTACTTTCCATATTCACTGTTTTACAATTTGAAAATTCCTACCTTACTTTACCACACTTTTACTTTTAATCCAGACTTATACAGCTTCTATTGTAGAACATCTACAAATTGTGGGTCTCAAATTCCTGTTGGTGCAAAAATGTCTAACTCCAGCCACCTGTGGTCTCTAGCTCTGTGCCAAGCTCGGATAAACTGTGTATATGCCATGTATAGCACAAGTGATTTAGACTACTAGATATTCTGCAGTCTCACTGTGGATGAAATGCTTCGATTTTTTATAGTTTTAGTGTTCAATTAGTGTGCCAATTTTTCTACAGATAAAGTAGACAAGCAGACCCAAATGCATGTGAGTATTTAAGTGGTCAGCGCTTGGCAATATTGACCAAGCCATTCTTTTTAATAATAATGTATAATTGCCAAGCTATGGGTTTTCAGAGTGATTACATAATGGGACAACTGCTTTTTACGGCTCTGAAGTGGTCAAAAACCAAAAGCTTCATGCTCACGGGGAAGAATGCCAACACAAAGTCTCAAAACAATGGATTCCTCTTCTGTAACATCCCCCAAAAACTCTGTTTGTCCAGAAATGTGTTACGGCACGTCTGTAGGGCCCAGTGGATTTACAGAAATCGGACACCTAGGGGTTGTCCAATGCAGAGGGCTTATGGGCAGAGCAGATGTAAATGTCCGCAAGTGTTTGTTGTGGCAAGTTTTCGCTGCTTTTAAGTGTTGTCAGTGGCTCACCGCTGTAGATAAGGACAAAAACCCATAACTTCTGTCTACTTGAAGCATCAACCCTTTTCATTCAGTTTTATAAGCTGTTTGTCATGACTATCTAACAGCGGAGAGTCAACAGCATGCGGTGATGTCTTTAAAATGGCAGTGACAACAAATAATGGGCAAGATGACAGCGCTGGTGAAGGCACTAAAATGGTGCCCGTGGTCACTGGAGCACTGACATCTCAGTCCAGAAAAGTGCAGTGCAGGAACAGCAAAGATACTGCACAGGACCCTCAAGCTCCCTATTCTGAAAGAGGTTTTACAAATACAAACCTTAAAGATATCATTGAGTTTACAACGTTTTACTCTTGTGGTTACTTTAATTGTTATCTAGGCACATCCTCTGTCAGCTCTACTTTCCTTTCATTTTCATACCAAGCTCATTGCACTGTGTATGACTCCCATTGCTCTGTTATTAAAATGATAATGAATTCAATTACTTCAGAAAATTGGAGCTTTGTGATTTACCTGAAAGAGGGTGAAAAGCGTCTCAAAGAAACACGGCGGTCTGAAAAGTGGTAATCTGGGTGATTAGAGAGGCTAATTGTTGTGTGGGAACATGCAGAGAAGCTAAATAGTGTATATTTATCGGCACAGAGAGAATAGAAAGCCCTCGACATCCCTCCCTCTCTTTCTCTCTCTCACTTATGGGTGCCTGCAGAGGACAAACATAAAGGCCTGGTGGTAACCTTGTGGAGGAGTCTGCGGAGCTGTATGCAAGTGGTAATACACCTCCACCACAAAATGGCACTCACTGGAGAGCAGACATGGAAATCAAAAGATACTTGTTTCAGTGCCTGATTTATTTTTGCACCAATGTTAATAGCTTATTAAATGTAACCTTTCTCACTTTACTTCTAGCACCTTTACTATTACTTACACCTTTACCTCTACACATAGTACTTTATCTTGGCTTATTGCATGCGCTTTCCTCCTCAGATCACGTCTCCATTGGTGGTCTTGGGGACAGTTTCTACGAGTATCTGATCAAGTCCTATCTAATGTCAGACAAGGCAGACGAGGACGCCAAGAGGATGTACTACAGTGCACTCGATGTATGTGTCTATGGCCATTATGTCTCATTATTACTTGTTCATTCATAAAACGGGTCACATCTATTAGGCGATTGGAATGAAAGGTGTGATGTTATTTTGTGTCTAGTGAGTGAAGAAGTGCAGGTGCAGAAGAATGTGAAAGTAGGATATGCACAGACTGCCTTGACTGTGATACTATACTATTTATCAATAAAGACAAAACAAATAATAATAGAATATAGAAATAAATGTAAATTTTTTACAATACAATTATAATAAAACATGTTCCACGTGACAAAAGGCCTCGCTGACATATTTAATACTCCATTTGATAAAAACGGATTTCATAATTGCAGTTATTTTCACAGGTCTTTGATCTTTGAAGTATAAAACAACATTAATATATCAGAAGCGTCTCAGGAGAATTGGCGAAGCACAAAAAAGCTACATGAAAAAGATATTTGAAGGGACAATGTAGTGAGACCCCAGGCTTTTATGCAAACCGCTGCACACACACTCCTGCAATTCAATGCAATCAGTGTTTTCTGTTTGCCGTAATGAAGGTCTTTTTAAATCCCCTAACAAAACTCACTCAATATGCCATAAGAGAGTATTTGTGACACAGCCCCGGTGGAGAGGGCTATGAGAAGAAGGCACACGAGATTATATCAAAGCCAAGCTTCCCGGTACTGCCTGATGTGATTAGAGCTACAATTAGTGACTTACTGACTTCTCGCTTGTGTACTTTTACGACTAGCTACAATGCACTGCGTAAACGTATACTCCCATGTTCATAAACTATATTAAAAAAATGTAATGGGATGATGTCTAAAGACTTACACTACTTTCCAAGGCTCCAATTACACCATCACACACACGATAAACTTAAGATGGCCACAGAGATTTGTGCGCTTTTCTTCGCAGGGTCAAGCCAGAGGTACAGCTTCTAATTACAGGATCCATTTTCCCTTGTGTCTTCATATTAAAATGTCTAAGGACCTCAGTGCTATCCAATTTTGTACTGCCTATTTATATAAGGATCTAAGGTGACTGCAAAGCACAACTCATTAACTTTGGCATTCAAATAAAAGTACATTAATTAAAACAATGAGAAAACATTTTTCCATTTATACTTTGCTATAATTAGCGCTAACCACCACTAATTACAGGGAAGTGCGTCAGTCTCAACCCTCAAAAAAAAGAAAAAAACATAATTGTTTATTATTTTCTGCTGCTATTGTTGTAGGGGTTATGTGTCGCCAAACATTGTAATTATGTGTATTTTAAGCTCCAGTAGCTAAAGGTGGGTTGAATTTGGTCCGACTGACCTTGGCCACAGCTCTTAGTGAAGAAACATTTCAGAATATAGCCTTCTGGTCACTAATTTGTATTATTTGTAAAATGTGTCCTTGCATTGTGCAGGCCATCGAGGCTAACCTGGTGCAGAAGTCCCAAGGAGGCCTCACGTACATGGCCGAGTGGAGGGGAGGCATCCTGGACCACAAGATGGGTCACCTGGCCTGCTTCTCCGGGGGAATGATCGGGATCGGGGCAGACGATGGACCACAGGAGAAGAGGCAGCACTATCTGGACCTGGCTGCGGAGATCACACACACCTGTCATGAGAGCTACACACGATCAGGTCAGTGACAGACCTGCAGTTATATCATCGTTTTGCTCGCTTAGTATGGGCACAGACCTTTCAGACTGGTCATGTTATTTAAATTTTTTGGGGGGTACTTAGTATTGAACTTTATTTTATTTGAATTTTTTTATGTTTTTATTTATTTTCAAGCTTGATTTATTTGCCTATTTGACATCTCTCCTATTTATTTATTTTAAACATACAAATTATTATTAAAAAAAAATATATATATATATATATATAATTTAAAATAATAATGATAATAAAATGTACATATGACAGTCATAATTTTACAGTTTGTTACTTGTAAACCGTAATATTGATCTAAAACGGCTTTGTAATACAAATAAGTTTATTGACTTCCTGTTCAAAACTGCTGAATTGAAAAGCCCCGCCTCTTTATAATGACGTTTCACAGTAACAAGCAGCAGATCATGTCATTTACATATTTCAGTTTTAAAAACTGTCTATTTGACATTTTTGAGCCATACATGTGTCACTCGAGAGTCTCGGCCTCAGTTGCAGGACAAGGATTAATCGAACATGCAGGAATCAATAATAATACAAATTTGAGTAAACTAACGATAAGAAAACACCATTGTAATCATGTTAAAATGTCAGTAAGGTTGATTTAGCATAAAATACAAAAGAAAAGAAAATAAAGCTAAATAAATGAGTGTACAAAATATGGCAGTAATAATAGTTTAGTTTGATTATTAATTATTTTTCAGGTTGCATATACAAAAACCTCATCAGCTCATAAGCAATCTCAGCTGGCAGGCATGCTAAAGGAATAATAGAGGATTTTTTGACGATTTGAGAACTCAAGCGACTGTTAGTCCCTTTTTGAAAAATCCGCATGCGCACACTCACCACCAAAGATTGCGTGCCAAAAATCCTCCATTATTCC
Source organism: Eucyclogobius newberryi (assembly GCF_026437365.1). Taxonomy (NCBI): domain Eukaryota; kingdom Metazoa; phylum Chordata; class Actinopteri; order Gobiiformes; family Gobiidae; genus Eucyclogobius; species Eucyclogobius newberryi. The sequence continues at coordinate 12,918,371 of NW_027315945.1, forward strand.
TTTAACCTTTGGAGGATTAACAGGGTTGACATGAGGACTCACTGCTCGCACCTTGTTCTTCTCACTGCACTATTTGCCCTGCACAAGTTCCGACTCTGTCAAAGCCGCTCAAATCTTGCTCCATTTTCTTTTATTTCTTTTTTTTTTAGCACGTCAAAATCAGGGACAAAATGTTCCCTTGTTCCTAATGTCCCGCTCCCTCTGACAGACACCACTCACCTGTGAATGGCACTTAAACTGTCTGAAGTCATCATTTTACTGCTCGTTAATGTGTCGGCCTAATAGTGGAAATAATTCATAATCCAGTTTTATGCATAGTACACAAGAAGTTCTTTAGAAAGTATTTAAATGTTGTAGTGCAATTCATGTGCAATTACTGTCGTGATCACATGCAATGGTGTTTATTTATTTATTTTTATCTTTATTTATTTTTCCCATCCCTTGTTGGGAAATGGGAGGTTTTGTTTATAGGAGTTTTTGTTTAAAAGAGATCTTCTACTGAGAGTGTTTTTCTGTTCTTTTCCTCTGTATCTACCTGCGTTGCAACAATGAAATTTCCCCATGTGTGGACAATAAAGGATTATCTTATCTTATCTTATCTTGGTTAGTGTATGGGGGGTGTATTGCTAAGTCACTTGTGTTCAAACAGGTTGTGGCATACAGTGAGAGAATTAGGAGTGTGGGAGATGGTGAATTAACAGCGCCTAAGGCTTTCTCATTTAGCTGTGAATCAAAGGGAGAATGGTTCTTGGTGGCTTCACCTCGGCACACAGACGACAAGACTAATAAGGAGCAGCAAGAATTTTAAGTTCTCGATTATTGTCTAACACCTCACAGCTGCGGGCAGGAGCCGGAGACACAGAGGTGATTAAAACCCAGTAATCCAGCCGCAATGAAAAGAAAGTTTAGGCAGTGATATACGGTGCGGAAGAGTAAACAGAACAATGAGAAGAGTGAGACTTTTGGCAAATTTGGAGAGGGTTTGCCTTTGAAATGAGGTTAAAAGACCATTCAAAATAGATTCTGCTTAGAGATGTGGGAACACAAGAAACCCTGTGTAAAACTGCAGCAGAATCCTTCCTTTTCCAAGACTCTTTTGATGTCCCTGGCTTCTGTCTTGGCACTGAAAATAATCCTCTGCTAATTTTAAGCTTTTTTGCCTCATTGATGTTAGGAGGCTGCGCGGATTCACCCACAAATGGCAAAATCTGGAAAGAACAAAGAAAAGGTCTTTTCATCTTCCTGGGCAAGAGTCCCGTGGAGTTCTTTACAAACTCTCTCTTTACTTGTTACGGGGCAGAGGGTGCATTACACATTTGGGAGTAGCTGCCAAGAACATGTGTGACGTGTGTGTGTTCACAGTGAGTACCATTCAGCTTTGTCTTAAACACATTAATACTTTATAAGATAAGATAAGATAAGATATTCCTTTATTGTCCCACATGGGGAAATTTCATTGGTGCAACGCAGGTAGATACAGAGGTAGATACAGAAGAACAGATCACTTATAGGAAGTCTGAAAAACACTTTCAGTAGAAGATCTCCTATAAATAAATAAAAACTCCCATAGACAAATAGATAAATACCATTGCATGTGATCCCGACAGTAATTGCACATGAATATGTGTCACGACAGCACATAGATTGCACATGAATTTCACAGTAATTGCACATGAATTGCACATGAATTCCAACAGCAATTGCACATATGACAGAATTGCACATCAGTATTAGGTTAGGTCAGTATTGCGACGGGATAACGTGACGATCTCCGGGTAAGACGACTGTTCTCCGCAGTTTCATGAGTTCCTCCTTTGTGGAAACGCGGTACGAGCCGGGGGGCGGGGCCGGAGCCGGGGGGCGGGGCCGGAGCCGGGGGGCCGGGGGGCGGGGCCGGAGCCGGGGGGCGGGGCCGGAGCCGGAGCCGGGGGGCGGGGCCGGAGCCGGGGGACTCAGAGCCAAAACACATCGCCACGACACGACGAAAACACTCAATCCAGCCGAATAAAGTCAAAACAAGTTAATTTAAAGCGATTCCAGTGCGTGTCCTGATCGTTGGTGAAGTTCCTCTTTCATATAAACGTGTATATAAACGTGTATATAAACGTGTACCGACGACACGCCGTACTTTAGCGCGGCCGGAGGGCGCGGGGGGGGGGGGCTCGCTCGGAGCTAGCTCACGTCACAACAACACAACGAAAAACACTCAAATCCAGCCGAAAAAAGTCAAAAACAGTTGAATTAAAAAACTATTCCAGCGCGTGTCCCTATCGTACAGTAAAATCGAAAAAATATACTAACTATATTTACAAAATATAGGAGATAAAGCACAATAAGTGTGAGAAAGAAGAGAGAGCGTTTACACCGGGCTGCCAGCTGTACCAGCGCCTTATGACGTATGAGACGTGTCATCATTTTTGGATCAAGTTCACAGATTTTCACAGCAGCAGTGGCAACAGGAAGAGTCTTTGTTTCAGCTCCGGTTTTAGATGATTTGTTCGCTCCACATATTGTCAGATATGGCTAATTCAACACGACAGACACTTTGAGTTTTTAAAGCAAGTGCATGTACTGTTCTTTACAACTTCTAGTACACTGGTTCTAATGCTTTCGAATGCAAGTACGGAAATATAACACATAATGTCTAGTAAAATCGAATAATCATGATAATGAGGTCTTTATATTTGAAGTTTGTGTAAATATTTGTCGTTTAGTCCTCATCTTGCTGTGGTCCTGATTGCTTAATATAAATGTTGCTATTACTGTTGAAGTTTTTTCCATAATATCAAGCAGCCATTTTTAGAGAAGACATGCTTATTACTTTTTGTGTTGCAGTGATTGACGTTCTTGAATTGTCGAGCTTTCTTTGAATAACCTACAGTCAAATACTCCATACTAACCACTCTATGTATAAATGCAGTAAAGCCCATGTGATTGACTTGTTTTGACCAGTTCCCAATGAGAGCTTTTACAGTTAGAGATTTAACCACAACCATTTACATGTGCATGAATTATTTAGTGCAGAAACGGCATGGGAGTTCAGCTGGATGCGCTCAAACCCTTAGACTCTGTTCGAACCCCGAAGTGCAAATGCAGAAATGTGCCTATTGAATATATTCCACTGATGGACAGCCAAGCAGCGCTTTATAGCTTTAATAAGAAGGGTATTTCCCGCTCGCACCAGCCAAAAAATGCATAATAGAGAAGAAAAAAACATACATAAGTTGCACTGGAGTATCAAATGCAGTTGCAAGTGTGAAAATAACAAATAATATCACATATAAGTCTAAGTATAAGTATAAGTCGCACCCCGGCCAAAACTATGAAAAAAGGTGCGACCGAAAAATACAGTACTCACTTACTACTCAGACTTGAATGTTTTATTTAATTGGGCCCGAGCGCCACAAGCTGGCGAGAGGCCTATTAATCTTGTAAGGCCGTGCGAAGCACGGCTGCGAAAGTGCGCACGTAGTGCGCACGAAATCGAGCGCAAAGCGCTCGCCCACTTCCAAACACTCACTAACGCACTCCTTCACTCATGCACGCCCCGTGCATACTAATTAGTAGTAGGAAAATGGAACATTACCGTTGTAAACGGGCGAAGCCCGTGCAAAAGTGCGCACTAAACGAGCACTTTACATTGAGATGACGACCGCGAAGCGGTCGTCATCCCCATATAAAGCACTCATTTGCGCTAAGTACCTCACGAATACGTTCCCCATCTCTTGCATGTTCCGTGCATATAAGCATGTAATGCAAAAAATGAACATTATTACTGTATAGAGGGCCAAAAACACAAAGTGGGCGGAGCCCACTCAAAATTAACGAAAGTACCCGTCAGTGACCAGGGACCCACACCATGAGGTAGGAAAGCGCGAGCGCTTTCCGAAAATGTATAGTTTATGATATTTGGAAAATGGGAAACATTGTTTTCGCATCGGAATATTATTCTTTCTTCTTCTTCTTCTTCTTCTTCTTCTCGGGACCAACCCCCCTATTTTTCACCCAGTGAACATTGACGAAAAGTCACAAAAATTTGCACACCTCTAAAAATCGTGCCTCTCTACATTCTGGCTATTTCCCTTTTCTAAAATAAAAAAAATTGGCGCGTCAGCGCCCCCAAATGTACCAAAAATGCATTGAGAGATGGGAAATGACCCAAAAAAAATCTGATCGTAGAATCATGAAATTTGGCGCAGAGGTAGATGGTGACAAGAGAAGTAAAAAATATTATTACGGCAACGCCGTCCGCCCAACCAAATGTCGGCCATATTGCTTCAAAAATGGCTAAACATGACTTCGGAGTTTTTCCAAACGTCGTACTTTTACGAACTCCTCCCAGGGCGTTGGCCCTAAAAAGCTGAAATTTGGTGAAAATGCTACTGAGGAGTGGGACATCAAAAGTTATCCAAATTACATTGATACCTGTCACGGTCTCTGTGCGGCAAAGCCGCAAACTGTAGCAAGAATTTCAGAAATCTCCCAAATTTAACATTTCTGCCGTTTGCGCAGATAAAGTCCGAATTGCGTCAAATTAGAATCAGTTGTTAAACTCTTTGCCCTAAACCTACTTGAAGTGAAATAAATTAATTTGGAACCACAGCGCCCCCTACAGATTTTATATGGAGGTTAAATATTTAGTTTTGCGAAATTATATGAAATTTGACACACAACTCAATTTTGGCATCCCCATCAGAAAAGTCAATGAGACCCATGTCATAATTGTTATGGCGTTGCCGTAACGATGACCGAAACCTTCCATGTTATTCCAATGGGGAAATCGCCAGAACATGTTTACACTTTAGACTTTCACAAACTCCTCTTAGGGCGTTAGACATATTAACCCGAAATTTGGTGAGACTCATCTTCAGGGGTGGACCATCAAAAGTTATCCACATTTTTATTCAAAGAGTCACGGTGTCTGTGCGGCAAAGCCGCACATTTTGCCAAGAATTCAAAATAAAATAGCTTTTTGATGGTAAAACAAAGGGGAGAAGATGTGACAGCGTCACAGATTCAGCAGTAGGCGCAATAAAAGGACAATTGGGGCGCGTTAGCGCCCCCTCCTCTTGCGGCGTGGCGGCGGCGTAGCGAGGGCCGATCATATATTTACTATTATTATCCATACTATTTATTCTGTACTAGGTTAGTCCTCATTAACTACTCATTCAATATTTAGTTATCATTAAGTTTTCATCAATAACATACTGATAAAAACAATAAATGAACACAAGGGTCAGGTGCACCTCACTTCCAGTAGTTGCTCAGAAAGACTCCACCCACACCCGCTTCCGTGGTTACTGCACATTATCTCTCTTCAAACATTCAGATTAAGTGAACTGTTTGTTTAGTTGTAATGCAGAAACCTTAATTAAGAGGAAGACAACAGTGTAGCTTCAACTTGGAATTTACAGCCTCTTGAGAGCGCATTTTAGATTTACACACTGTCACTAAATTGTTGTTGGCAAATTAAGCCATGAATTCTCCTCTGTGAAAATAAACAATATAACTCAGGCATAAACTCTGACAGATGAATTGCTTATTAAAATATAGCCGTGCTTCGAGAAAAGCAGATAGACAACTTTGTATAGGACGTTCAATGTATCACTTTACTGCTAGTGACTGACTTTCCATCTACATTATTATTCATGCTATTCTGTTGACGTGAGTTGATTTCACTTTTTGGAATACATTTCATACTTTGCTCCTATTGTAGAGTTCGACATGCACTTATTCGGACACTTGAAACCCACAGCGACCTCAAAGCTCCCTCTCCCTCCCACCAACGGATATTTTCCCAGAAACATCAGCGGCAGAGTGGTTTTAGAAGATGGAACCAATTGTCCACTCACACATATTGTATACACGGACAGAGACACGATTGCAAAGCCAAGTGTGTTGCAGAACGTTAGATGTTGCTATGCCAATGCTCTGCTTTTGACCTCAGTGAAAATAGATCCCTTTGTACCAGGGGATGAATAGATGGTTTATGTTTTAAATTGAGGATGAAATGGAAAGTTCTTCTGGACAAAATGTGTTGAACGGATTCCTTGTGTTTTTGTAACCCTCATGGAAATCCAACGTTAAGACTTTAAAGGTGATGTGTTTTTTACTTTTTTGGTTGTGTCCACCAGGAACAAAACTGGGCCCAGAGGCGTTCAGGTTCGACAGTGGAGCTGAAGCCACGGCCACCAGACTGAGCGATAGATATTATATTCTACGTCCAGAAGTCATCGAGAGCTACATGTACATGTGGAGAGTCACACACGACCCCAAATACAGAGAGTGGGGCTGGGAGGCTGTGCAGGTGAGACACACACTGCAGATACTACTGTCATGTTATACTTCTACTGAGACATTTACATCCCATCCTAAACATTACCATCATATGTGAACATTTAAAGGTGCGTCATTTTTCTGGTGGAGGACACAGCCTATAAGCTCATGGGGATAATATTGCTTTGCCTGGAATGTTCCACAGTATTACATTGAATTACTTATTTATCTGGTATCTGTCCAATTTCCGGTGTGTATTTATTATTTTAATTTTAATTTTATTTATTTATTTATTTTTTATTATTTTATTATTTAGTTATTCTTATTATCTCAAATACCTTTTTTTATACTTATACTTATTTTATCCTTTACATAAATAAAGTATTATGTTCTACCTGGTTCAGCTCGGGGGGGGGCTGAACCAGGTAGGTTTCTATCTGTGCTGACAGAAAGTAGTTTTATGCAGCAAATACTTAGCTGTGGCTAGAATAAAAATGTGTTTGCTTTGGACTGAGCAGTGAAAGTGTGTTTTTTCCTCTGTGATGGTTGATAAATGTACTTTTACTGTGACGGATCAGACACGGGACAAATTGAGTCCTTCAAAGTGTAGTCCTTTCCATTGACAACGTAATTCAAGGTCCAGCCATAAATAGCGTTTGAAAGCCTATACACACCACCAGGGCAATGTTTCTTGTTTCTATAGAAAAATCTATAACACCAGACAATGAATAGTGGCTTGTAAAGATGTATAAATATAGACTTTACCTTCAGCACGACACCCTCGATTACCCCGACCTGCTCTATTGACATAAGGTGGCATTACAGGTCCATTTGCGCCCAGAGGAAGAGGAGGTTGCGAATGCAGCCCTGTTATTAACGTGGCATCAGACAGGAGTATGTTAGCTTAGCAATCAGTCAGTGGAGTGAGAGATCAAGCTGACGACTGTGACGCGCCTGTAATTATAAAGCCCAAAGGTTGACAGAAGTGTCGACCCGCTCCTCTACGTGAACACGGGATCTAACACGCCAGGGTCGTTGTTAATGAATGTGTATAAGCCAGCCCTTTGCAGCAGGGCTAATGATGTGCTAATCCGCTTGGCTAGCCCAGAAACTGTCCATTAGCCTATGTCAGATTTAGTATTGCAGGTGTCTAGACTCTGTAGCTTACAAAGCGACTCAGAATGTTTGATGTACTAATTCTTAAAGAAAAAACAAGTTACGAACGGAAATTAAAAAGTCTGTTATTTTTGGGGCCAAAACAAAAAAATCTATAGGTAATTTCGGAGGTAGGAACTAAACATGTGATGCATACAATGATGCATACAATTCAAAGGAAATATTCTCTGGATTAATACTCATTCAACAAAATACACCATTATTAATGACAATAAAAGCCTCGGAAATCACTGCTGTCCATGTCCAGTTTCTCCCCTCAGGCAAGAGAAAAGAGGAACATACACAAACTGCCCTGTGGAGATTTTGTCACTGTGATTTGAATGTATATATCTTAAGCCGTTAAGTATTTAATGTTTGGTTCAATAAATACTTAACTTAAAATGACAGGCAAAACATCTGCGTTGCCCTGTCAGTTTCTACCATGTCTTATGTGCTCTTTGTCCTGCCAGGCCCTGGAGCAGCACTGCAGAGTGGAGTCAGGCTTCTCTGGCATCAGGGACGTGTACACCACCAACGTGAGCCACGACAACATGCAGCAGAGCTTCTTCCTCTCAGAGACACTCAAGTACGTCCCATCTCCTCGGCCCAAATGACTTTCCACCACAGTATCTGCGCTAAACGGTTACCCTCTGTAATACCGCCTCCATAACCATTACTTTCATCTGGGCCTATATGCCATTGTGCACCCTTGATAGCACACACGGCACAATTTCGGCACAATTTTCCTTACTCTAGTTGGAAATGAAGAATATTCTCAGAAACATTGCGGCGCCTACAGATGGGGTAATGGCAGCTCGCCTCCACCGCGAGTCATTTATGTGATGCAGACCTCCGTATCAGGGTACCATGTCCTGACACTCGGAGTAGAGCCTTATTTTAAGGCCAGGGTGATGAGAGATTCAGGTCGGCAGAAAGCAGACGGCTTTTAGCAGCTGCCTGTACGCCGCTTCAATTTACAGCTGCATTAACCTGAAAGTGACAATCACCGCAAAGTAAGAGCTTCTGCAAAGAATCATTTAATGCAAGTAACACAGCAGAAGGCGGAGGGGCAATATTTGGCATAGTATTGTGAAAATGTTTATGTATTTCTGTTGCCTATAATAAGAACAGTTTTTTTTTTTGGCCAACTTTTCAAATTTGCCATTCTTATTACTGTATTATAAGTAGTATAGTGTCAATTCACATTTTGAATGGGATTAAACAAAGGGGATTCCCTGAAACGGCCACACCGTATCAATAAGAATCATCTGAACATTTTAAATCATTTCCAAATTAAAGCTCAATCATGCATTAGAGCTTTTATTAACTATAAACAGTTATGTATATGATAGACCGTGTATTGTAAGAGCAGATATGAAAACATGACAACAGTAAGACATTTCTTTATAAACTCATGCTAATCACTTTATAAGAAATGACACTGATGAGTCATTGATTGTTCTTATAGTATGTTCATTTCCTTTAGTATTTTATCATCACTTTTTATGGATAATTAACTACCATGTCAGGACTGTCACCTCAGCGTTTTTGTGATGCCACAGTACAAGATAAATATCAGCTACAGTAAATAAACGTCATATTTTTTGCCAAATGGACAACTGCCAAAACCATAGTTTCACAATGGCTCGTTCATTAGAAATGATAGTGTAACAGAGACAGTCCTGCTCAAATTCAGAACACATAGCTGAGAAATGTGCCTACAGCCTGCAATAAAGGCGCCTTTGAAAGCTCATTTAAATGTACATACAAGCAGAGCTTTTTACATATGACTATCTCTTTTCCCTGCGGCGCTAGTGTCAGCTCAATACTTACCTGCAGAAGAAGCCTTTGAAATGCATATGATGTTTGTTTTTATATTGCCTGATTGATTTAATATTTTCTAAGTGTGAATCACTCTCACAGTCTGTAAACAATGTTTTGAGCAGAATAAGTGAAATGATGGCTCTATGGTTTATTTCATTTGTTTGTGTAGGTACCTGTACTTGCTGTTTTCTGAAGACGACCTGCTCCCCCTGGAGGACTGGGTCTTCAACACAGAGGCCCACCCCCTGCCTGTGGTCCGCAGGAGCTGTCAGCAGAGTCATGTGACACAGACAGGCTCCCAGTGACTGGACCAGGACAGGACTCACACAGGCCTGGGCTCTGTCACGACTCTGTGGTCCTCTTCAGTGAGGGCCATGGTCCATACGCTGTGATTGTATCTCCTCTGCCGCAGACACCACTGCTGGCTCTTCTTTTTGTGGACAATCAAAACAAACTTTCATGAAAAGAGCACCTTTTTCTTTCCTTCTTTCCTCTGTGAGGAAACAGTACTGCAGACCCAAATGTATGGGAGGAGGCTCTGGGCCATACTGTTAGAGACACATAGAACCACTTGAGTTTGGTTCCATGATTTGAACCCTCGGTTAATCTGATAACTGATTTTCTTAGACCTTTCTTGGCATTTCCTTTGTGAGTACACTCTTTGACCAAAGGTTTGTTTGCATCTATTCCCCTGTTTCTAGTAATGTGTTTGGTAAGGTTTAACAGGTAGTAAATGACTGATGTGTACTAAATATTGAAAATGTACAGACTAAATGAAATGTGAATCCCAGATCCACCTCCAAAATAATGCTGATGTCATGTTTCTCTGAAACAAGTTTGAATGAATTTTTAAAGTTGTCAGGAAGACGGCAGTGTCTTACGCATCCAGGGACCATTTGAACATTGTTAAGTTGCATTTCCACTCTATGCTTGGTTACTTATTCTCGCTTTGCCTTTCAAATCAAAGTGAGGAAGGAGGCCATGTGGGCGCGCTGACCTTAGAACAAGTGTATGAAAAGGAACAGAATGAGAGCTCTGCTGCCGATGGCTTTTCCTTGTCTCTTGTATTTTCCGCTTCACCTTGAGCCTTTACGGTCCGTGTGGCTGCCACTGCGGAGGTTCACCTCTTCTGTTGTCACTGCGCTTGTAGAGCGAATGTGCTGTACATACTGACCCTGTCTGAGCTTGTCTTCATTTTGTGATTCTGTTCAAATTCAGTGAACATTTTGTTTGGGGTTCTGTTATGATTTGCTTCCCTCAGGTGTTTTCGGTAAAGATTTTCAGTCTAGTTAATTCTGATATTAATTAATGTTATTCTTACTGTTTGATTTCACTGTTGAATATTTTCAAATACTGATAAAAGATCTGTGCAACTTTGTACATTTAAGCTCTGCTGTCATGTCTTTCTTCATCACTCCACCTGCTTATTGTGATAGTTTGATGCAGTTAAACCTGTGCTGACCGAGGGAAAGATCCTGAACTCGCCTCATTTGCTGCTCACATTTGTTTTCAATGTTTGCTCCCAGGAAGTTCATTACAGATTTAATTAAAGGAGGTTATCTCAGAGTTGGGGAAAGTTCCAGCAATCAGCCGCTGAAAATGACTAATGGGGTTTAGCCAGTGCACAACTCTCTCCATGTGTCAGAGTTAACGGTTTATATCATCAACCTCCTGTCATCTAAATCCTCATTTCAACACATTACGACTTCCGGGAAATAAAAGTTACATGATTGAAATTCACTGGTAAATTGAAAATAGTTTGAAAAGTCTATAATTTGGACTCCCTTTGCCTTTAAAACGAGCAATCTGCCCATTTATTTAATGCTTGTCAATGCAGTCTTTACCATGCATCAGTGTTACTGTTTTCTAGATACAAATAAATGGTGATTACCTTTGGTGGGTTGTGGCTGTTGCTGTCACTAATATTGTTGCCTTAATTGAACCCTTTATTTATGCCTTGGATTTATATAGTACCTTCGAAGATGCCCAAAAAATTAAATTTTCATAATTCACTCTTGTAAGACAAGTTGGTTGAGGAGCCAGTATGAAAGTATGAACACTGATTATGACGTGGCCTCATTGATGGACCGCTTTACCTTGACGAGCTTCCAGTGATTTCTTCTGGACCGACGCAGCAAAAGGGTCAAACAAGGTATAATAAAGGCATAATAAAGGGACTAGTAGGTTTTCTTTGCTTAACCTTTCCCTCCTCTTCCTGCTTTTAGTGTACTTTGGCTTGAATACACCAGGTTTTGAGCACAGCAACACCCCCAAGGTAAGTTCTCTATGTCATTAGTTAGATTTTAAACCCTAATGTGTTGATTAGTTGAACATTAACAATCTTGGGACTAAAATATATGATCATTTTAGAAAGTGTGGTTAAAGAACAACCATATAAAAAGGTAAAATATGATGTTGCTATTGTTTTAATGTTTGTTTTGAGCGCTCAGGTGTTCACAAATGTATCAAAATAATAACCTACTAATAAATTACATGTTTGATTAATTTTCCGATAAAATATTATACTTGTTTTCCACCATCGCACATCAATATTACATAGAAGCTTTAATTTGAAATAATATGAGCCTTAATTTGACATACAAATCACACTGCACTATTTCCTTTTTGAAGCTGTACTCAGCATTGTGCATATTAAAAGTGGGTTTAGAGCAGTGGTTCCCAAACAGAGGAGGCTATAGGCCCCCAGAACATGAGGCTCCTCAGGTGAAGTGAGGCAGTTTGATGTTTAAAGGTTTAACTAGCTCATTTTCTCATAACATTGTTCTTGCTTTGCCTGGAAAGTTCCACAGTATGATATAAACTCATCTATCTTTCATTTATCTAGTTAAAGGAATGTCCCCAATTATCTTCTAAAATAATGGGTGCTGACCATGAAATTAATAAAAAAAATCAATATAAACTAATATTCAGCTCTAGCCAACTTACTTTTTTTGTAAGTGGATTAAAAGTCATCTAATTTGCTTGCGTGATTCTTTGAACAGAGCCTGTAAGTTGGATGGATGTGACACTGGCGTGACCACAGTTCACACGTCTGATGTTTCTCACAGGGTCCAAGGGGCCCCTCAGGGACTTTGTGTGTTTGCTCAGGCACATGAAGAATTAGAGGGAACTTTGCTGTATTGTCATGGGATTCTGGCAGTATTTTTGCACTGTGGAAGCACTCCTCACAGCATCTTGTTCATGAATCCATTATTTATGATTACTGTGTATATACGCCCGTCACACCATAAATAATATACAGTAAATAACCAAAGAATAGTCTGGAGTGTATTTTCATGTCCTGTATGTCTGTCCTTGTACAGCAATCATTCCAAAGTATTCTGACTCTATAAATGGGTGATTAATGTATTTGACAGTAGTGAGTGACCCACCTGTTCATTGAGATGTTCCATCATGCATTCCTTTACTTTGAATCTCTGGATATTTTTGCACTGTTGCGATTTTGTCAGTAACGGTGACATATTTCCTCCGTGGGGTGGCAGAGTGCTCCCTTAGAGATAGTGTGAGGAACACAGCCACACAGGAGGAGCTTGGAGTAGAGCTGCTACTCGTCCAGATGAGGTGGCTTGGGCATATGTTCCGAATATCTGCCTTCGAGAGGTGTTCTGGGCCCCGCCGGCAGGAGGCCCCGGGGAAGACCCTGGAGGGACTCTGTCTCTCTGTGAGAACCCCTCGGGCTGAAGTGTCTGGAGAGGGAAGTCTGGACCCCCTGCTCAGACAGCTGTCTACACCACCAGAGCACAGATAAAGCGGAGGAAAATGGATGGATGGACTAAAAGATGGGTCACGATCCAAACTTGTGTTCTTCCAAGTTAGTGGCATGTTAATAGTTTTTATCTTTGTTTAGACATTTGTGGACAGATTCAATACAGCAATCAGAACAGTCTGTGTTGAATACATGTGTTTTTTGATGTCCTTTTACATTTTACTTGTATAAAGATGGAGCTCTGAAAGGCAAACATTTACTGAGTCTCTCATGTGAAATGCTACTTAATAAACTAAGCGTAAGTGACACTGACAACATTATAGAACCCTTTTTTAACATCGCCAACACGAAAGCAAGTTTTATCTTTGATTACACAAAGCAGTGAAGTGGCAAGTTCACGCTCCGTCAATCCTGTCCCACCCATTTCAAAATCAAAGGAATTCACATCGCTCTGATGTTTTCCAGGACAACAATGTCGTCTAGTTTATTTTTCTAAACAACACAAAAGCACATCTTGTCAGAAATGTCACAAACATAACTGGGAAAAGTTTCAAATTAGTAAATAACTTCAAAGAAAATGTCACTAAATCTTATATATGATGCTACTTTTAAGATGACGTCTTTATGAGCCCCTTAGGTTTTGTCGGTCTGTTCAGCACATATTTCCCTCCTCGTAGAGAGGAGGAGCTCTCTCATGGCTCTAGTGGATCATACCTGGTAACCAAGCACTCAAGTGTTTGTATATCATGCATTTGTAACA